>NC_137505.1:24338819-24378819 GCF_041902795.1 Electrophorus electricus | reverse complement strand
TTAAACTCAGCTGCGTGCCATGAGACACAAGTTAATCTGAGCATTTTTTGTTCTAACGCCGACTTAACCTAGCCATGTTTTACAGTTATCTTGAAATAATTGAGGATCATCGCTAGAGGGTGCTGTTCATCTTTTTTTTTTCTTTTTTTTCTATTATTGATCAGGAAAAAACGATAAAATAGAGAATTTGTGGATAAAATTATTATGAGATTATTTATAATCAAACGACTACACTACACAACCACTTCTTCCTTTTATTTACATATTATACAGATATTTACATTTTATTTACCCGCGTGCGTCTCTCTTCTCCAAGGTAGCGGAGAGATATGAAAGGATAAAAGGGGAAAAGAATAAAATGCACGTCGGTTTTAAATTCGCAGGCTACCTGCGCTGAAGGCATGGAAAACGAGCACGTGACCGAAAGGCTTCCGTACCCGATGGGTCCAAATCACATGCCCATCAAAGTAGCCTTAAACCTGGACACACAATGGAGACCATTTGACCCTTTAAAATTATACTACAACCAGACTTCCAGGCCCAAGAGGTCACACAGTCATGCCCAGCAAAGTAGCTCTGGGCCTGGGCACACTTCACACAGTTTGACCGTTTAAATAAAACTAGAAACAGACTTCCTGGCCCAAGAGGTCACACAGTCATGCCCAGCAAAGTAGCTCTGGGCCTGGGCACACTTCAATCACTTTGTGCCTTTAAATCATACTACTACTACCACCAGACTTCCAGGGCCAAGAGGTCACACAGTCATGCACAGCAAAGTAGCTCTGGGCCTGGGCACACTTCATGCAGTTTGACCCTTTAAATAATACTACAACCAGACACATACAGGTGCACTCATATACACAGATACACATTCTGTTTAATTTCTTCACATCTGCAGACTAGAGTAAGCTGAGGGTATAGTGTTAAACCAGGTACTACATAAACAGTATATAGTATATATACAGAGGATATAGTGTTAAACCAGGTACTACATACAGAGTATATAGTATACATACAGAGTATATAGTTTGACCAAAAGATCGTGCTGATCTTTGATCTCCTGGTTCTTCATCTCCAGCGCCACTTTCAGACTCATAATGTCCTCCTCTATGGGCTGGTATAACACACACACGAATCATCACTACAGCCAGTACAATGGAAAGGTGGGAATGTGTACTGAATGTGTACTGACGTTATAAGTGAAAGGTGGAGGTACTGGTGGATGTGTACTGACACTATAAGGGATCTCTACCTGCAGTGACAGTCTGTGCTTCTCAAGTTCTTCCTCCAGAGATTTCTTCTCCTGTTCACAGGCCATTTTCATATCTGCCAGAGCAAGTATCATTACTGCTGGATATAACACAGATAGTATATACTACATAATTCACTTCTTCCTTTTATTTACATATTATACAGATATTTACAGATATTTACATTTTATTTACCCGCGTGCGTCTCTCTTCTCCAAGGTAGCGGAGAGATATGAAAGGATAAAAGGGGAAAAGAATAAAATGCACGTCGGTTTTAAATTCGCAGGCTACCTGCGCTGAAGGCGTGGAAAACGAGCACGTGACGGAAAGGCTTCCGAACCCGATGGGTCCAAATCACATGCCCAGCAAAGTAGCCTTAAACCTGGACACACAATGGAGACCATTTGACCCTTTAAAATCATACTACAAGCAGACTTCCAGGCCCAAGAGGTCACACAGTCATGCCCAGCAAAGTACCTCTGGGCCTGGGCACACTTCACGCAGTTTGACCGTTTAAATAAAACTAGAAACAGACTTCCTGGCCCAAGAGGTCACACAGTCATGCCCAGCAAGGTTGCTTTAAACGTGGGCACACTTCAGACCGTTTCACTCTTTAAATCATTCAAAGCACCACATTTCAAGGCCCAAGAGGTCACAGAATCATGCCCATCAAAGTAGCTCTGGGCCTGGGCACACTTCACGCAGTTTGACCCTTTAAATAATACTACAACCAGACACAGACAGGTGCGCACATATACACAGATACACATTCCGTTTAAATTTCTTCACATCTGAAGACTAGAGTAAGCTGAGGGTATAGTGTTAAACCAGGTACTACATAAACAGTATATAGTATATATACAGAGGATATAGTGTTAAACCAGGTACTACATACAGAGTATATAGTATACATACAGAGTATATAGTTTGACCAAAAGATCGTGCTGATCTTTGATCTCCTGGTTCTTCATCTCCAGCGCCACTTTCAGACTCATAAAGTCCTCCTCTATGGGCTGGTATAACATACACACGAATCATCACTACAGCCAGTACAATGGAAAGGTGGGAATGTGTACTGAATGTGTACTGACGTTATAAGTGAAAGGTGGAGGTACTGGTGGATGTGTACTGACACTATAAGGGATCTCTACCTGCAGTGACAGTCTGAGCTTCTCAAGTTCTTCCTCCAGAGATTTCTTCTCCTGTTCACAGGCCATTTTCATATCTGCCAGAGCAAGTATCATTACTGCTGGATATAACACAGATTGTATATACTACATAATTACTACTGAATATATAAAATATAATATATATAGTACTATACATTTATTAGTATCACTTTTATTGGAGCCTAAAGGCTAACATTCATTATTAGTTATGTTAGTATTATTGCATTTCCATAGTACTTACTCTTGATGGACCTGTTATGCTCCTCCTCCTCCTGCTGTTTCTGCAGGAGCTCTGTCTCCTCCTGCTGCTTGTGTTTCAGCATCTCCTGAAGAACCTGCAGCTCCTTCTGCTTCTGCAACCTCAACTGCTTCAGCTGCTCCAACAAACTGTTCTCCAACTCCTCCTTCTCACACCGCAAACACTCCAATCGGGCCACAGGCCCCACTAGTGACACAGAACCACACACACACACAGACACAGACACACACACACACACACACACACAGACACACACACACACACACACACACACACACACACACAGAGATAAACATGTATAAATGTATAATAATTTGTGGATAAAATTATTATGAGATTTTTTATAATCAAACGACTACACTACACAACCACTTCTTCCTTTTATTTACATATTATACAGATATTTACAGATATTTACCCGTGTGCGTCTCTCTTCTCCAAGGTAGCGGAGAGATATGAAAGGATAAAAGGGGAAAAGAATAAAATGCACGTCGGTTTTAAATTCGCAGGCTACCTGCACTGAAGGCGTGGAAAACGAGCACGTAACGGACAGGCTTCCGTACCCGATGGGTCCAAATCACATGCCCAGCAAAGTAGCCTTAAACCTGGACACACAATGGAGACCATTTGACCCTTTAAAATCATACTACAACCAGACTTCCAGGCCCAAGAGGTCACACAGTCATGCCCAGCAAAGTAGCTCTGGGCCTGGGCACACTTCACGCAGTTTGACCCTTTAACCAAAACTAGAAACATACCTGCAAGCCCAGGAGCTCACAGAATCATACCCAGTAAAGTAGCTAGCTAGCTTTCAGCTCAGTAACCGTAGCTAGCTAGCTATCAGCTCAGTAAACCATACAATCAAATGTCCACCAAGCATTTAAACCGCAAGCATTTAAACCACTAGATACCGCTAGTTACCGGCTGCACGGTTAACAGTGCAAAGCCATTACCAAGCTACCTAGCTAGCTAGCTAGCTACTGGAAGCACTTTTAACAGTGCAAAGTCAGTAGCTAGCTAGTAGTAGCTACTGTAGCTAGCTAGCTACCGGAAGCACTTTTCACAGTGCAAAGTCAGTAGCTAGCTAGTAGTAGCTACTGTAGCTAGCTAGCTACCGGAAGCACTTTTAACAGTGCAAAGTCAGTAGCTAGCTAGTAGTAGCTACTGTAGCTAGCTAGCTAGCTACTGACTTTGCACTGTTAACCTTGCAGCCGGTAGCTCGCTAGCTAGCTAGCAGCTCAGTAACCGTACAAATTCGCCTGCTGCTGAAAACTGTCAAGTTGTATTTATAGCTTTCGTTTTAGTTCTCTCAGCTTACTTATTTGGTTTTTTTGTGTGTGTGTTTTTTTCAGGGAAGTTTAATAATTTCTTAGAAATCTTGGAACATTTTGCCAGTTGGCATCTAGGAAAGCCTTTCTGCCCACAGACAATAAACACAAGCCAGAATTCCTCAAACAGGAATGAATCTACTAATTTAGTAACATTTCAGGCACATGAGTGGAGGAACTAGCAAATTCTAAATGATGAAATCGAAGCTGATAAAAATCCATGAAAATATAAACTGGTCATGAAAAAATGCTTGTGAATTGAAAATGTAAGTGATAGGATTAAAACAGTCTTGATTTGATATATTTTTAAAAATCAAATATCAAGTTTGATCATTCATGACCAAGGGAGTTTCTATGAGGGTGTAAACAACAAATGCATGTGAACTAAATACTACAGTGGTATATAATTAAATAATTGGAATAACTTTGTGTCACGTCATTTAACGTTTAACTCAAGCCGTTTGTGTTACCGGACTCTTTTATCACTTAACATTAGTAACTGTTTTAGTTGCCTTGTTTATCCAATAACATTCATTAATTAATCAATCCATGGTTTAACCCAAGCAATTTTCGTTACTTCCGCCTCTCGAGGCAAAAATGTCAATCAGAACGTTGCGCCCGCAAACTTCAAATAAACGATAAATAAGGCAAGTAATAAAAATGGATAAAGTTGAAAGATAAGTTGATTAAACTTGAGTCAAATAAAACTACTTATCAGTCAAAACGTCAATTCATATGCATTTTATTGACTCAAAATTTAATTTACGTGCATTTTAATCAGCCATATTTTTGGTGTATAGACCTGAGTTTTGTCGTTGAAGAGAATAAAAGAATCCGTCGTGTAAACTTACGCCATCTGCAGGCTGAGATGGTGTTGGGTTGACCCGGATGTGACGTTTGCCAAGCTGATGACATATCACGATATTAATTGTGAGATTTCCTTACCATCTTTGCTCTTCGCAGAAGGGCACAGTGCGGTTTACAGGGCACAGTTTGACCCTTTAAATAATACTACAACCAGACTTCCAGGCACAAGAGGTCACACAGTCATGCCCAGCAAGGTTGCTTTAAACGTGGGCACACTTCAGACCGTTTCACTCTTTAAATCGTTCAAAGCACCAGATTTCAAGGCCCAAGAGGTCACAGAATCATGCCCAGCAAAGTAGCTCTGGGCCTGGGCACACTTCATGCAGTTTGACCCTTTAAATAATACTACAACCAGACTTCCAGGCACAAGAGGTCACACAGTCATGCCCAGCAAAGTAGCTCTGGGCCTGGGCACACTTCATGCAGTTTGACCCTTTAAATAATACTACAACCAGACTTCCAGGCACAAGAGGTCACACAGTCATGCACAGCAAAGTAGTGCTGGGCCAGGGCACACTTCATGTACTTTGTGCCTTTAAATAATACTACAACCAGACTTCCAAGCCGAAGAGGTCACAGAGTCATGCCCAGCAAAGTCGCTATGGGCCTGGGCAGACCATGCAATTTGACCCTTTAACCAAAACTAGAAACAGAACTCAAAGCCCAGGAGGTCACAGAATCATGCCCATCAAAGTAGCTCTGGGCCTGTGTACACTTCAGGCCATTTCACCTTTTATATAATGGAAACACCAGACCTCCAGGCCCAAGAGGTCACACAGTCATGCCCAGAAAAGTAACTCTGGGCCTATACACACTTCACGCAGTTTGACCGTTTAAATAAAACTAGAAACAGACTTCCTGGCCCAAGAGGTCACACAGTCATGCCCAGCAAAGTAGCCTTAAACCTGGACACACAATGGAGACCATTTGACCCTTTAAAATCATACTACAACCAGACTTCCAGGCCCAAGAGGTCACACAGTCATGCCCAGCAAAGTAGCTCTGGGCCTGGGCACACTTCACGCAGTTTGACCGTTTAAATAAAACTAGAAACAGACTTCCTGGCCCAAGAGGTCACACAGTCATGCCCAGCAAAGTAGCCTTAAACCTGGACACACAATGGAGACCATTTGACCCTTTAAATCATACTACAACCAGACTTCCAGGCCCAAGAGGTCACACAGTCATGCCCAGCAAAGTAGCTCTGGGCCTGGGCACACTTCACGCAGTTTGACCGTTTAAATAAAACTAGAAACAGACTTCCTGGCCCAAGAGGTCACACAGTCATGCCCAGCAAGGTTGCTTTAAACGTGGGCACACTTCAGACCGTTTCACTCTTTAAATCATTCAAAGCACCACATTTCAAGGCCCAAGAGGTCACACAGTCATGCCCAGCAAGGTTGCTTTAAACGTGGGCACACTTCAGACCGTTTCACTCTTTAAATCATTCAAAGCACCACATTTCAAGACCCAAGAGGTCACAGAATCATGCCCATCAAAGTAGCTCTGCGCCTGGGGACACTTCACGCAGTTTGACCCTTTAAATAATACTACAACCAGACACATACAGGTGCGCACATATACACAGATACACATTCTGTTTAAATTTCTTCACATCTGCAGACTAGAGTAAGCTGAGGGTATAGTGTTAAACCAGGAACTACATAAACAGTATATAGTATATATACAGAGGATATAGTGTTAAACCAGGTACTACATACAGAGTATATAGTATACATACAGAGTATATAGTTTGACCAAAAGATCGTGCTGATCTTTGATCTCCTGGTTCTTCATCTCCAGCGCCACTTTCAGACTCATAATGTCCTCCTCTATGGGCTGGTATAACCCACACACACGAATCATCACTACAGCCAGTACAATGGAAAGGTGGGAATGTGTACTGAATGTGTACTGACGTTATAAGTGAAAGGTGGAGGTACTGGTGGATGTGTACTGACACTATAAGGGATCTCTACCTGCAGTGACAGTCTGAGCTTCTCAAGTTCTTCCTCCAGAGATTTCTTCTCCTGTTCACAGGCCATTTTCATATCTGCCAGAGCAAGTATCATTACTGCTGGATATAACATAGATTGTATATACTACATAATTACTACTGAATATATAAAATATAATATATATAGTACTATACATATATTAGTATCACTTTTATTGGAGCCTAATGGCTAGCATTCATTATTATGTTAGTATTATTGCATTTCCATAGTACTTACTCTTGATGGACCTGTTATGCTCCTCCTCCTCCTGCTGTTTCTGCAGGAGCTCTGTCTCCTCCTGCTGCTTGTGTTTCAGCATCTCCTGAAGAACCTGCAGCTCCTTCTGCTTCTGCAACCTCAACTCCTTCAGCTGCTCCAACAAACTGTTCTCCAACTCCTCCTTCTCACACCGCAAACACTCCAATCGGGCCACAGGCCCCACTAGTGACACAGAACCACACACACACACACACACACACACACACACATACACACACAGAGAGATAAACATGTATAAATGTATAATAATTTGTGGATAAAATTATTATGAGATTATTTATAATCAAACGACTACACTACACAACCACTTCTTCCTTTTATTTACATATTATACAGATATTTACAGATATTTACATTTTATTTACCCGCGTGCGTCTCTCTTCTCCAAGGTAGCGGAGAGATATGAAAGGATAAAAGGGGAAAAGAATAAAATGCACGTCGGTTTTAAATTCGCAGGCTACCTGCGCTGAAGGCGTGGAAAACGAGCACGTGACGGAAAGGCTTCCGTACCCGATGGGTCCAAATCACATGCCCAGCAAAGTAGCCTTAAACCTGGACACACAATGGAGACCATTTGACCCTTTAAAATCATACTACAAGCAGATTTCCAGGCCCAAGAGGTCACACAGTCATGCCCAGCAAAGTACCTCTGGGCCTGGGCACACTTCACGCAGTTTGACCGTTTAAATAAAACTAGAAACAGACTTCCTGGCCCAAGAGGTCACACAGTCATGCCCAGCAAGGTTGCTTTAAACGTGGGCACACTTCAGACCGTTTCACTCTTTAAATCATTCAAAGCACCACATTTCAAGGCCCTAGAGGTCACAGAATCATGCCCATCGAAGTAGCTCTGGGCCTGGGCACACTTCACGCAGTTTGACCCTTTAAATAATACTACAACCAGACACATACAGGTGCGCACATATACACAGATACACATTCTGTTTAAATTTCTTCACATCTGAAGACTAGAGTAAGCTGAGGGTATAGTGTTAAACCAGGTACTACATAAAGAGTATATAGTATATATACAGAGGATATAGTGTTAAACCAGGTACTACATACAGAGTATATAGTATACATACAGAGTATATAGTTTGACCAAAAGATCGTGCTGATCTTTGATCTCCTGGTTCTTCATCTCCAGCGCCACTTTCAGACTCATAAAGTCCTCCTCTATGGGCTGGTATAACACACACACGAATCATCACTACAGCCAGTAGAATGGAAAGGTGGGAATGTGTACTGAATGTGTACTGACGTTATAAGTGAGAGGTGGAGGTACTGGTGGATGTGTACTGACACTATAAGGGATCTCTACCTGCAGTGACAGTCTGAGCTTCTCAAGTTCTTCCTCCAGAGATTTCTTCTCCTGTTCCCAGGCCATTTTCATATCTGCCAGAGCAAGTATCATTACTGCTGGATATAACACAGATTGTATATACTACATAATTACTACTGAATATATAAAATATAATATATATAGTACTATACATATATTAGTATCACTTTTATTGGAGCCTAAAGGCTAACATTCATTATTAGTTATGTTAGTATTATTGCATTTCCATAGTACTTACTCTTGATGGACCTGTTATGCTCCTCCTCCTCCTGCTGTTTCTGCAGGAGCTCTGTCTCCTCCTGCTGCTTGTGTTTCAGCATCTCCTGAAGAACCTGCAGCTCCTTCTGCTTCTGCAACCTCAACTCCTTCAGCTGCTCCAACAAACTGTTCTCCAACTCCTCATTCCTCATTCTCACACCGCAAACACTCCAATCGGGCCACAGGCCCCACTAGTGACACAGAACCACACACACACACACACACACACACACACACACATACACACACAGAGAGATAAACATGTATAAATGTATAATAATTTGTGGATAAAATTATTATGAGATTATTTATAATCAAACGACTACACTACACAACCACTTCTTCCTTTTATTTACATATTATACAGATATTTACAGATATTTACATTTTATTTACCCGCGTGCGTCTCTCTTCTCCAAGGTAGCGGAGAGATATGAAAGGATAAAAGGGGAAAAGAATAAAATGCACGTCGGTTTTAAATTCGCAGGCTACCTGCGCTGAAGGCGTGGAAAACGAGCACGTGACGGAAAGGCTTCCGTACCCGATGGGTCCAAATCACATGCCCAGCAAAGTAGCCTTAAACCTGGACACACAATGGAGACCATTTGACCCTTTAAAATCATACTACAAGCAGATTTCCAGGCCCAAGAGGTCACACAGTCATGCCCAGCAAAGTAGCTCTGGGCCTGGGCACACTTCACGCAGTTTGACCGTTTAAATAAAACTAGAAACAGACTTCCTGGCCCAAGAGGTCACACAGTCATGCCCAGCAAGGTTGCTTTAAACGTGGGCACACTTCAGACCGTTTCACTCTTTAAATCATTCAAAGCACCACATTTCAAGGCCCTAGAGGTCACAGAATCATGCCCATCAAAGTAGCTCTGGGCCTGGGCACACTTCACGCAGTTTGACCCTTTAAATAATACTACAACCAGACACATACAGGTGCGCACATATACACAGATACACATTCTGTTTAAATTTCTTCACATCTGAAGACTAGAGTAAGCTGAGGGTATAGTGTTAAACCAGGTACTACATAAAGAGTATATAGTATATATACAGAGGATATAGTGTTAAACCAGGTACTACATATAGAGTATATAGTATACATACAGAGTATATAGTTTGACCAAAAGATCGTGCTGATCTTTGATCTCCTGGTTCTTCATCTCCAGCGCCACTTTCAGACTCATAAAGTCCTCCTCTATGGGCTGGTATAACACACACACGAATCATCACTACAGCCAGTAGAATGGAAAGGTGGGAATGTGTACTGAATGTGTACTGACGTTATAAGTGAGAGGTGGAGGTACTGGTGGATGTGTACTGACACTATAAGGGATCTCTACCTGCAGTGACAGTCTGAGCTTCTCAAGTTCTTCCTCCAGAGATTTCTTCTCCTGTTCCCAGGCCATTTTCATATCTGCCAGAGCAAGTATCATTACTGCTGGATATAACACAGATTGTATATACTACATAATTACTACTGAATATATAAAATATAATATATATAGTACTATACATATATTAGTATCACTTTTATTGGAGCCTAAAGGCTAACATTCATTATTAGTTATGTTAGTATTATTGCATTTCCATAGTACTTACTCTTGATGGACCTGTTATGCTCCTCCTCCTCCTGCTGTTTCTGCAGGAGCTCTGTCTCCTCCTGCTGCTTGTGTTTCAGCATCTCCTGAAGAACCTGCAGCTCCTTCTGCTTCTGCAACCTCAACTCCTTCAGCTGCTCCAACAAACTGTTCTCCAACTCCTCATTCCTCATTCTCACACCGCAAACACTCCAATCGGGCCACAGGCCCCACTAGTGACACAGAACCACACACACACACACACACACACACACACACATACACACACAGAGAGATAAACATGTATAAATGTATAATAATTTGTGGATAAAATTATTATGAGATTATTTATAATCAAACGACTACACTACACAACCACTTCTTCCTTTTATTTACATATTATACAGATATTTACAGATATTTACATTTTATTTACCCGCGTGCGTCTCTCTTCTCCAAGGTAGCGGAGAGATATGAAAGGATAAAAGGGGAAAAGAATAAAATGCACGTCGGTTTTAAATTCGCAGGCTACCTGCGCTGAAGGCGTGGAAAACGAGCACGTGACGGAAAGGCTTCCGTACCCGATGGGTCCAAATCACATGCCCAGCAAAGTAGCCTTAAACCTGGACACACAATGGAGACCATTTGACCCTTTAAAATCATACTACAAGCAGATTTCCAGGCCCAAGAGGTCACACAGTCATGCCCAGCAAAGTACCTCTGGGCCTGGGCACACTTCACGCAGTTTGACCGTTTAAATAAAACTAGAAACAGACTTCCTGGCCCAAGAGGTCACACAGTCATGCCCAGCAAGGTTGCTTTAAACGTGGGCACACTTCAGACCGTTTCACTCTTTAAATCATTCAAAGCACCACATTTCAAGGCCCTAGAGGTCACAGAATCATGCCCATCAAAGTAGCTCTGGGCCTGGGCACACTTCACGCAGTTTGACCCTTTAAATAATACTACAACCAGACACATACAGGTGCGCACATATACACAGATACACATTCTGTTTAAATTTCTTCACATCTGAAGACTAGAGTAAGCTGAGGGTATAGTGTTAAACCAGGTACTACATAAAGAGTATATAGTATATATACAGAGGATATAGTGTTAAACCAGGTACTACATACAGAGTATATAGTATACATACAGAGTATATAGTTTGACCAAAAGATCGTGCTGATCTTTGATCTCCTGGTTCTTCATCTCCAGCGCCACTTTCAGACTCATAAAGTCCTCCTCTATGGGCTGGTATAACACACACACGAATCATCACTACAGCCAGTAGAATGGAAAGGTGGGAATGTGTACTGAATGTGTACTGACGTTATAAGTGAGAGGTGGAGGTACTGGTGGATGTGTACTGACACTATAAGGGATCTCTACCTGCAGTGACAGTCTGAGCTTCTCAAGTTCTTCCTCCAGAGATTTCTTCTCCTGTTCCCAGGCCATTTTCATATCTGCCAGAGCAAGTATCATTACTGCTGGATATAACACAGATTGTATATACTACATAATTACTACTGAATATATAAAATATAATATATATAGTACTATACATATATTAGTATCACTTTTATTGGAGCCTAAAGGCTAACATTCATTATTAGTTATGTTAGTATTATTGCATTTCCATAGTACTTACCCTTGAGGGACCTGTTATGCTCCTCCTCCTCCTGCTGTTTCTGCAGGAGCTCTGTCTCCTCCTGCTGCTTGTGTTTCAGCATCTCCTGAAGAACCTGCAGCTCCTTCTGCTTCTGCAACCTCAACTCCTTCAGCTGCTCCAACAAACTGTTCTCCAACTCCTCCTTCTCACACCGCAAACACTCCAATCGGGCCACAGGCCCCACTAGTGACACAGAACCACACACACACACACACAAACACACACACACACACACACACACACACAAAGAGAGAGATAAACATGTATAAATGTATAAGAATTTGTGGATAAAATTATTATGAGATTATTTATAATCAAACGACTACACTACACAACCACTTCTTCCTTTTATTTACATATTATACAGATATTTACAGATATTTACATTTTATTTACCCGCGTGCGTCTCTCTTCTCCAAGGTAGCGGAGAGATATGAAAGGATAAAAGGGGAAAAGAATAAAATGCACGTCGGTTTTAAATTCGCAGGCTACCTGCGCTGAAGGCGTGGAAAACGAGCACGTGACGGAAAGGCTTCCGTACCCGATGGGTCCAAATCACATGCCCAGCAAAGTAGCCTTAAACCTGGACACACAATGGAGACCATTTGACCCTTTAAATAATACTACAACCAGACACATACAGGTGCGCACATATACACAGATACACATTCTGTTTAAATTTCTTCACATCTGCAGACTAGAGTAAGCTGAGGGTATAGTGTTAAACCAGGAACTACATAAACAGTATATAGTATATATACAGAGGATATAGTGTTAAACCAGGTACTACATACAGAGTATATAGTATACATACAGAGTATATAGTTTGACCAAAAGATCGTGCTGATCTTTGATCTCCTGGTTCTTCATCTCCAGCGCCACTTTCAGACTCATAAAGTCCTCCTCTATGGGCTGGTATAACACACACACGAATCATATCTACAGCCAGTACAATGGAAAGGTGGGAATGTGTACTGAATGTGTACTGACGTTATAAGTGAAAGGTGGAGGTACTGGTGGATGTGTACTGACACTATAAGGGATCTCTACCTGCAGTGACAGTCTGAGCTTCTCAAGTTCTTCCTCCAGAGATTTCTTCTCCTGTTCACAGGCCATTTTCATATCTGCCAGAGCAAGTATCATTACTGCTGGATATAACACAGATTGTATATACTACATAATTACTACTGAATATATAAAATATAATATATATAGTACTATACATATATTAGTATCACTTTTATTGGAGCCTAAAGGCTAACATTCATTATTAGTTATGTTAGTATTATTGCATTTCCATAGTACTTACTCTTGATGGACCTGTTATGCTCCTCCTCATCCTGCTGTTTCTGCAGGAGCTCTGTCTCCTCCTGCTGCTTGTGTTTCAGCATCTCCTGAAGAACCTGCAGCTCCTTCTGCTTCTGCAACCTCAACTCCTTCAGCTGCTCCAACAAATTGTTCTCCAACTCCTCCTTCTCACACCGCAAACACTCCAATCGGGCCACAGGCCCCACTAGTGACACAGAACCACACACAGACACACAGAGAGAGAGATAAACATGTATAAATGTATAAGAATTTGTGGATAAAATTATTATGAGATTATTTATAATCAAACGACTACACTACACAACCACTTCTTCCTTTTATTTACATATTATACAGATATTTACAGATATTTACATTTTATTTACCCGCGTGCGTCTCTCTTCTCCAAGGTAGCGGAGAGATATGAAAGGATAAAAGGGGAAAAGAATAAAATGCACATCGGTTTTAAATTCGCAGGCTACCTGCGCTGAAGGCGTATAAAACGAGCACTTGAGGGAAAGGCTTCCGTACCCGATGGGTCCAAATCACATGCCCAGCAAACTAGCCTTAAACCTGGACACAAAATGGAGACCATTTGACCCTTTAAAATCATACTAAAACCAGACTTCCAGGCCCAAGAGGTCACACAGTCATGCCCAGCAAAGTAGCTCTGGGCCTGGGCACACTTCACGCAGTTTGACCGTTTAAATAAAACTAGAAACAGACTT
Organism: Electrophorus electricus; assembly: GCF_041902795.1. Taxonomy (NCBI): domain Eukaryota; kingdom Metazoa; phylum Chordata; class Actinopteri; order Gymnotiformes; family Gymnotidae; genus Electrophorus; species Electrophorus electricus. The sequence goes on along the minus strand of NC_137505.1, from coordinate 24,364,773 downwards.
CCTGGCCCAAGAGGTCACACAGTCATGCCTGGGTCTGGGCACACTTCACGCAGTTTGACCCTTTAAATAATACTACAACCAGACACATACAGGTGCGCACATATACACAGATACACATTCTGTTTAATTTCTTCACATCTGCAGACTAGAGTAAGCTGAGGGTATAGTGTTAAACCAGGTACTACATAAACAGTATATAATATATATACAGAGGATATAATGTTAAACCAGGTACTACATACAGAGTATATAGTTTGACCAAAAGATCGTGCTGATCTTTGATCTCCTGGTTCTTCATCTCCAGCACCACTTTCAGACTCATGTCCTCCTCTATGGGCTGGTATAACACACACACACACACACACACACACACACACACAAATTAGCAAGCCATATAGTGTAGAAATAGATAGATGTTATTCAGGGACCTCATTTATAAAACTTTGTGGATTCCAAAGTGAAAGTGTGTGTATTCTGCACAAATAACAGGAAATGGCATATACCCCCCAAAAACTTAGATTTCTAAAGCCTCGAGTATGAATTATTGGGAGATAGAGGCGACAATGCAGCGCTAAAGACAAAATAGGAATTTTAACCACAGGTATGAGTGCCAGCACCAGCAACCGCAGGTGTGAGTGGCATTATATTTACATTTACCCTCCACATCCTTTGTGTCTGTGTATTCGTCCTCGATGCGTCCAGCACACCAGCTCCAGAAACGCCTCATTTTTCCTCTGTCCTCTTCAGTGTCTTTCCACAGACTGATCTGTAAAGGTGTTCATGGGATTCCCCTCACGTGTGACATCGGGCCACAGGACATATGGGGTTCTAAAGTTCCAAGAGCGTAGATGAGTTGTTTTTCTTTGAATTTCCTAATTTCATTGCTGCCATAGCAACAACTGGCAATGCAAACAGACGTGTCATTAATGCAGTGACTCTACCTCAACCTGGATTGATCAACCATGTACGGCTCACCGGAGACTGTGATACGTATAACATCCCAAAGTGTACTTAATTCTGAGCAAAATCTAACTAGCCTCATTACTGCTGAACTATGAGGGGCCATTTAGGGAGAAATCAGGGAAACACTACTTGTACATACATATGAAACATTTTCACATAAATAGCCTACTACTTACATTTGTGTATAATAATTTAAACTCGCATATACACGCACTTGCCCACTCAATCTCTGGTGCGTAAACAAAGAGTTGCACTATGCTTATGTTGGTATGGGGGTGTCTGTGTGTGTATATAACAATTTTCAGTGCGCCCGGAAGTCATTTCATTGTCATTTCAAGGCAGATATTTAACATGTGTACAGTGCGTATAATAGACAGAGGAAGACTGTTGAACTATTAATATTAGGACGGTTATTGACATCTGTGTAATGAGTAGTGCTTCTCTTAATGACAACTGTAACTGTTTTCCCATATAGAATTGTGTGCCTTATATTGTTTGGAGGAACTTTTTCTTCTCATTTAGAAATATGTGGACTAAGTGCTCAGATTGTCTTATTACTTATTATGCTCAGTCTCACCATTTTTGGCAGATTTCACCACGTTATTACGAACGTGGATACGTTATCTTATAATTATAAGCAGTGTGAGATGTGAAGCTAAGCGAAGCACATGTGCAGAATTTCTAACAATAGCCTGTTTTGTATAGCCTGGCTAACTGACCAATCAGTGAAATAAAATGTGGTTGCAGAGCCTGTTGCAGCTGGGTCAATTTAATTTGATTTCATTGTGTTTAATTTTAAACTCAGCTGCGTGCCATGAGACACAAGTTAATCTGAGCATTTTTTGTTCTAACGCCGACTTAACCTAGCCATGTTTTACAGTTATCTTGAAATAATTGAGGTTCATCGCTAGAGGGTGCTGTTCATCTTTTTTTTTCTTTTTTTTCTATTATTGATCAGGAAAAAACGATAAAATAGAGAATTTGTGGATAAAATTATTATGAGATTATTTATAATCAAACGACTACACTACACAACCACTTCTTCCTTTTATTTACATATTATACAGATATTTACATTTTATTTACCCGCGTGCGTCTCTCTTCTCCAAGGTAGCGGAGAGATATGAAAGGATAAAAGGGGAAAAGAATAAAATGCACGTCGGTTTTAAATTCGCAGGCTACCTGCGCTGAAGGCGTGGAAAACGAGCACGTGACCGAAAGGCTTCCGTACCCGATGGGTCCAAATCACATGCCCATCAAAGTAGCCTTAAACCTGGACACACAATGGAGACCATTTGACCCTTTAAAATTATACTACAACCAGACTTCCAGGCCCAAGAGGTCACACAGTCATGCCCAGCAAAGTAGCTCTGGGCCTGGGCACACTTCAATCACTTTGTGCCTTTAAATCATACTACTACTACTACTACTACCACCAGACTTCCAGGGCCAAGAGGTCACACAGTCATGCACAGCAAAGTAGCTCTGGGCCTGGGCACACTTCATGCAGTTTGACCCTTTAAATAATACTACAACCAGACACATACAGGTGCGCACATATACACATTCTTTTTAATTTCTTCACATCTGCAGAATAGAGTAAGCTGAGGGTATAGTGTTAAACCATGTACTACATAAACAGTATATAGTATATATACAGAGGATATAATGTTAAACCAGGTACTACATACAGAGTATATAGTTTGACCAAAAGTTCGTGCTGATCTTTGATCTCCTGGTTCTTCATCTCCAGCGCCACTTTCAGACTCAATGTCCTCCTCTATGGGCTGGTATAACACACACACGAATCATCACTACAGCCAGTACAATGGAAAGGTGGGAATGTGTACCGAATGTGTACTGACGTTATAAGTGAAAGGTGGAGGTACTGGTGGATGTGTACTGACACTATAAGGGATCTCTACCTGCAGTGACAGTCTGAGCTTCTCAAGTTCTTCCTCCAGAGATTTCTTCTCCTGTTCACAGGCCATTTTCATATCTGCCAGAGCAAGTATCATTACTGCTGGACATAACACAGATTGTATATACTACATAATTACTACTGAATATATAAAATATAATATATATAGTACTATACATATATTAGTATCACTTTTATTGGAGCCTAAAGGCTAACATTCATTATTAGTTATGTTAGTATTATTGCATTTCCATAGTACTTACTCTTGATGGACCTGTTATGCTCCTCCTCCTCCTGCTGTTTCTGCAGGAGCTCTGTCTCCTTTTGCTGCTTGTGTTTCAGCATCTCCTGAAGAACCTGCAGCTCCTTCTGCTTCTGCAACCTCACATCCTTCAGCTGCTCCAACAAACTGTTCTCCAACTCCTCCTTCTCACACCGCAAACACTCCAATCGGGCCACAGGCACAACTAGTGACACAGAACCACACACACACACAGACACACACACACACACACACAGAGAGAGATAAACATGTATAAATGTATAATAATTTGTGGATAAAATTATTATGAGATTATTTATAATCAAACGACTACACTACACAACCACTTCTTCCTTTTATTTACATATTATACAGATATTTACAGATATTTACATTTTATTTACCCGCGTGCGTCTCTCTTCTCCAAGGTAGCGGAGAGATATGAAAGGATAAAAGGGGAAAAGAATAAAATGCACGTCGGTTTTAAATTCGCAGGCTACCTGCGCTGAAGGCGTGGAAAACGAGCACGTGACGGAAAGGCTTCCGTACCCGATGGGTCCAAATCACATGCCCAGCAAAGTAGCCTTAAACCTGGACACACAATGGAGACCATTTGACCCTTTAAATAATACTACAACCAGACACATACAGGTGCGCACATATACACAGATACACATTCTGTTTAAATTTCTTCACATCTGCAGACTAGAGTAAGCTGAGGGTATAGTGTTAAACCAGGAACTACATAAACAGTATATAATATATATACAGAGGATATAATGTTAAACCAGGTACTACATACAGAGTATATAGTTTGACCAAAAGATCGTGCTGATCTTTGATCTCCTGGTTCTTCATCTCCAGCGCCACTTTCAGACTCATAAAGTCCTCCTCTATGGGCTGGTATAACACACACACGAATCATATCTACAGCCAGTACAATGGAAAGGTGGGAATGTGTACTGAATGTGTACTGACGTTATAAGTGAAAGGTGGAGGTACTGGTGGATGTGTACTGACACTATAAGGGATCTCTACCTGCAGTGACAGTCTGAGCTTCTCAAGTTCTTCCTCCAGAGATTTCTTCTCCTGTTCACAGGCCATTTTCATATCTGCCAGAGCAAGTATCATTACTGCTGGATATAACACAGATTGTATATACTACATAATTACTACTGAATATATAAAATATAATATATATAGTACTATACATATATTAGTATCACTTTTATTGGAGCCTAAAGGCTAACATTCATTATTAGTTATGTTAGTATTATTGCATTTCCATAGTACTTACTCTTGATGGACCTGTTATGCTCCTCCTCATCCTGCTGTTTCTGCAGGAGCTCTGTCTCCTCCTGCTGCTTGTGTTTCAGCATCTCCTGAAGAACCTGCAGCTCCTTCTGCTTCTGCAACCTCAACTCCTTCAGCTGCTCCAACAAATTGTTCTCCAACTCCTCCTTCTCACACCGCAAACACTCCAATCGGGCCACAGGCCCCACTAGTGACACAGAACCACACACACACACACAGAGAGAGAGATAAACATGTATAAATGTATAAGAATTTGTGGATAAAATTATTATGAGATTATTTATAATCAAACGACTACACTACACAACCACTTCTTCCTTTTATTTACATATTATACAGATATTTAGAGATATTTACATTTTATTTACCCGCGTGCGTCTCTCTTCTCCAAGGTAGCGGAGAGATATGAAAGGATAAAAGGGGAAAAGAATAAAATGCACGTCGGTTTTAAATTCGCAGGCTACCTGCGCTGAAGGCGTGGAAAACGAGCACGTGACGGAAAGGCTTCCGTACCCGATGGGTCCAAATCACATGCCCAGCAAAGTAGCCTTAAACCTGGACACACAATGGAGAGCATTTGACCCTTTAAAATCATACTACAACCAGACTTCCAGGCCCAAGAGGTCACACAGCCATGCCCAGCAAAGTAGCTCTGGGCCTGGGCACACTTCACGCAGTTTGACCGTTTAAATAAAACTAGAAACAGACTTCCTGGCCCAAGAGGTCACAGTCATACCCAGCAAAGTACGTTTAAACCTGGAAACAAATCAGATCCTTTCTGTCATTCAAAGGAATGGGCCTGCAACTCACAACCACATCCCCAGTGAAGCGCACCGTCACCCAGCCACACTACCCCACCTTGCCCGTCCTGGAACAACCACACCTCCAGGGCACCACATGCCAATCTCTCATGCCCAGCAAACTGCAACCTCACGCAGCCAGGCCACACACTGTCTCCCCTTGTACCGTCCAAGGACGAACTCCTCCACAAACCTGGTGTTCACGCGCACACACGCAATTACAACGAATTGGTGGAGAACTTTGAAACAAACGTGCTGACTTTGAATACTCACATCTAGGCTGGGCCAGGTCCAAATGGCCTGCAGCTCGGTGCGCATTAACTGCTTGACTGTCCGTCACGAACGCCACCTGCCAAGCGTTCGTTCCGTCCCTGGCGGATTTTAAAAAATCGTAGCGTGAGAACGATGGGTCCGATCCGCGTGCCGCTTAAAGGCGATTACAGGGGAGATGCAAACCTTTCCAAAGAGCCATGAAAAGACTTTCTACTCCCAAGGAGACAAGAGATATTAGGCCGCAATGACGTCCGACGCGCTTTTTCTCCGCCGCGCACCACATTTAAAAAATCGTATCGTGAGAACGGTGGGTTCGATCCGCGTGCCGCTCGAAGGCGATTACAGGGGAGATGCAGCCCTTTCCAAAGAGCCATGAACAGACTTTCCACTCCCAATGAGACAAGAGATATCAAGCCGCAAATACGTCCGGCGGGCGTCTATTCTCCGCCGCCCAACACATTTAAAAAAAATCCTAGCGTGAAAACCGTGGGTTCGATCCGCGTGCCGCTCGAAGGCGATTACAGGGGAGATGCAGCCCTTTCCAAAGAGCCATGAACAGACTTTCTACTCCCAAGGAGACCAGAGATATTAACAGATAAAGCGTTACGCTCCAGTCGGATGAGCGAGAAACGCTTGTACAATTGCAACGAATTGGAGGAGAAAGTTTAAACAAACGCGCTGACTTTGAACGCTCACATCTAGGCCGGGCCAGGTCCAAATGGCCTGCAACTCGGTGCGCATCACCTCCATGACGGTCCCTAACGAACGCCACCTGCCACGCTTTCGGCCCGTCCCTGGCGGCATTAAAAAATCGTAGCGTGATAACGATGGTTCCGATCCGCGTGCCGCTCGAAGGCGAAAACAGTGGAGATGCAGCCCTTTCTAAAAAGCCATGAACAGACTTCTACTCCCAAGGAGCCCAAAGATAATAAGCCGCAATGATGTCCGACGCGCGCATTTATTGCGCCGCGCACCACATTTAAAAAATTGTAGCGTGAGAACGGTGGGTCCGATCCGCGTGCCGCTTAAAGGCGTTACAGGGGAGATGCAGCCCTTTCCAAAGAGCCATGAACAGACTTTCTACTCCCAATGAGACAAGAGATATCAAGCCGCAAATACGTCCGGCGCGCGTCTATTCTCCGCCGCGCAACACATTTAAAAAAAATCGTAGCGTGAAAACCGTGGGTTCGATCCGCGTGCCGCTTAAAGGCGATTACAGGGGAGATGCAGCCCTTTCCAAAGAGACATGAAAAGACTTTCTACTCCCAAGGAGACAAGAGATATTAAGCCGAAATGACGTCCGACGCGCGCATTTCCTCCGCCGCGCACCACATTTAAAAAAATCATAGCGTGAAAACCGTGGGTTCGATCCGCGTGCCGCTCGAAGGCGATTACAGGGGAGATGCAGCCCTTTCCAAAGAGGCATGAACAGACTTCCTACTCCCAAGGAGCCCAAAGATATTAAGCCGCAAATACGTCCTACGCGCGTCTTTTCTACGCCGCGCACCACATTCAAAAAATCGTATCGTAAGAACGGTGGGTCCAATCCGCGTGCCGCTTAAAGGCGATTACAAGGGAGATGCAACCCTTTCCAAGGAGCCATGAACAGACTTTCTACTCCCAAGGAGACAAGAGATATTAAGCCGCAATGACGTCCGACGCGCGCATTTTCTCCGACGCGCACCACGTTTAAAAAATCGTAGCGTGAGAACGGTGGGTCCGATCCGCGTGCCGCTTAAAGGCGATTACAGGGGAGATGCATCCCTTTCCAAAGAGCCATGAACAGACTTTCTACTCCCAAGGAGACCAGAGATATTAACAGATAAAGCGTTACGCTCCAGTCGGATGAGCGAGAAACGCTTGTAAAATTGCAACGAATTGGAGGAGAAAGTTTAAACAAACGCGCTGACTTTGAACGCTCACATCTAAGCCGGGCCAGGTCCAAATGGCCTGCAACTCGGCGCGCATCACCTCCATGACTGTCCCTAACGAACGCCACCTGCCACGCTTTCGGCCCGTCCCTGTCGGCATTAAAAAATCGTAGCGTGATAACGATGGTTCCGATCCGCGTGCCGCGCGAAGGCGATTACAGGGGAGATGCAGCCCTTTCCAAAGAGCCATGAACAGACTTTCTACTCCCAATGAGACAAGAGATATCAAGCCGCAAATACATCCGGCGCGCATCTATTCTCCGCCGCGCAACACATTTAAAAAAAATCGTAGCGTGAAAACCGTGGGTTCGATCCGCGTGCCGCTTAAAGGCGATTACAGGGGAGATGCAGCCCTTTCCAAAGAGCCATGAACAGACTTTCTACTCCCAAAGAGACAAGAGATATTACTCGCATTTTCTCCGACGCGCACCACGTTTAAAAAATCGTAGCGTGAGAACGGTGGGTCCGATCCGCGTGCCGCTTAAAGGCGATTACAGGGGAGATGCAACCCTTTCCAAAGAACCATGAAAAGACTTTCTACTCCCAAGGAGACAAGAGATATTAAGCCGCAATGACGTCCGACGCGCGCATTTTCTCCGCCGCGCAGCACATTTAAAAAAATCATAGCGTGAAAACCGTGGGTTCGATCCGCGTGCCGCTCGAAGGCGATTACAGGGGAGATGGAGCCCTTTCCAAAGAGGCATGAACAGACTTCCTACTCCCAAGGAGCCCAAAGATATTAAGCCGCAAATACGTCCTACGCGCGTCTTTTCTACGCCGCGCACCACATTTAAAAAATCGTAGCGTAAGAACGGTGGGTCCGATCCGCGTGCCGCTTAAAGGCGATTACAGGGGAGATGCAGCCCTTTCCAAAGAGACATGAAAAGACTTTCTACTCCCAAGGAGACAAGAGATATTAAGCCGAAATGACGTCCGACGCGCGCATTTCCTCCGCCGCGCACCACATTTAAAAAAATCATAGCGTGAAAACCGTGGGTTCGATCCGCGTGCCGCTCGAAGGCGATTACAGGGGAGATGCAGCCCTTTCCAAAGAGGCATGAACAGACTTCCTACTCCCAAGGAGCCCAAAGATATTAAGCCGCAAATACGTCCTACGCGCGTCTTTTCTACGCCGCGCACCACATTTAAAAAATCATATCGGAAGAACGGTGGGTCCAATCCGCGTGCCGCTTAAAGGCGATTACAAGGGAGATGCAAACCTTTCCAAAGAGCCATGAAAAGACTTTCTACTCCCAAGGAGACAATAGATATTAAGCCGAAATGACGTCCGACGCGCGCATTTTCTCCGCCGCGCACCACATTTAAAAAAATCATAGCGTGAAAACCGTGGGTTCGATCCGCGTGCCGCTCGAAGGCGATTACAGCGGAGATGCAGCCCTTTCCAAAGAGCCATGAAAAGACTTTCTACTCCCAAGGAGACAAGAGATATTAAGCCGAAATTACGTCCGACGCGCGCATTTCCTCCGCCGCGCACCACATTTAAAAAAAATCATAGCGTGAAAACCGTGGGTTCGATCCGCGTGCCGCTCGAAGGCGATTACAGGGGAGATGCAGCCCTTTCCAAAGAGCCATGAACAGACTTTCTACACCCAATGAGACAAGAGATATTAAGACGCAAATACGTCCGGCGCGCGTCTTTTCTCCGCCGCGCAACACATTTAAAAAAAATCGTAGCGTGAAAAACGTGGGTTCGATCCGCGTGCCGCTCGAAGGCGATTACAGGGGAGATGCAGCCCTTTCCAAAGAGCCATGAACAGACTTCCTACTCCCAAGGAGCCCAAAAATATTAAGCCGCAAATACGTCGTACGCGCGTCTTTTCTACGCCTCGCACCACATTTAAAAAATCGTAGCGTAAGAACGGTGGGTCCGATCCGCGTGCCGCTTAAATGCGATTACAGGGGAGATGCAACCCTTTCCAAAGAACCATGAAAAGACTTTCTACTCCCAAGGAGACAAGAGATATTAAGCCGCAATGACGTCCGACGCGCGCATTTTCTCCGACGCGCAACACATTTAAAAAAATCATAGCGTGAAAACCGTGGGTTCGATCCGCGTGCCGCTCGAAGGCGATTACAGCGGAGATGCAGCCCTTTCCAAAGAGCCATGAAAAGACTTTCTACTCCCAAGGAGACAAGAGATATTAAGCCGAAATGACGTCCGACGCGCGCATTTCCTCCGCCGCGCACCACATTTAAAAAAAATCATAGCGTGAAAACCGTGGGTTCGATCCGCGTGCCGCTCGAAGGCGATTACAGCGGAGATGCAGCCCTTTCCAAAGAGCCCTGAAAAGACTTTCTACTCCCAAGGAGACAAGAGATATTAAGCCGAAATGACGTCCGACGCGCGCATTTCCTCCGCCGCGCACCACATTTAAAAAAATCATAGCGTGAAAACCGTGGGTTCGATCCGCGTGCCGCTCGAAGGCGATTACAGGGGAGATACAGCCCTTTCCAAAGAGCCATGAACAGACTTTCTACTCCCAAGGAGACAAGAGATATTACGCGCATTTTCTGCGACGCGCACCACGTTTAAAAAATCGTAGCGTGAGAACGGTGGGTCCGATCCGCGTGCCGCTTAAATGCGATTACAGGGGAGATGCATCCCTTTCCAAAGAGCCATGAACAGACTTTCTACTCCAAAGGAGACCAGAAATATTAACATATAAAGCGTTACGCTCCAGTCGGATGAGCGAGAAACGCTTGTACAATTGCAACGAATTGGAGGAGAAAGTTTAAACAAACGCGCTGTCTTTGAACGCTCACATCTAGGCCGGGCCAGGTCCAAATGGCCTGCAACTCGGCGCGCATCACCTCCATGACTGTCCCTAACGAACGCCACCTGCCACGCTTTCGGCCCGTCCCTGTCGGCATTAAAAAATCGTAGCGTGATAACGATGGTTCCGATCCGCGTGCCGCGCGAAGGCGATTACAGGGGAGATGCAGCCCTTTCCAAAGAGCCATGAACAGACTTTCTACTCTCAAGGAGACAAGAGATATTAAGCCGAAATGACGTCCGACACGCGCATTTTCTCCGCCGCGCACCACATTTAAAAAAATCATAGCGTGAAAACCGTGGGTTCGATCCGCGTGCCGCTCGAAGGCGATTACAGGGGAGATGCAGCCCTTTCCAAAGAGGCATGAACAGACTTCCTACTCCCAAGGAGCCCAAAGATATTAAGCCGCAAATACGTCCTACGCGCGTCTTTTCTACGCCGCGCACCACATTTAAAAAATCGTAGCGTAAGAACGGTGGGTCCGATCCGCGTGCCTCTTAAAGGCGATTACAGGGGAGATGCAACCCTTTCCAAAGAGCCATGAAAAGACTTTCTACTCCCAAGGAGACAAGAGATATTAAGCCGCAATGACGTCCGACGCGCGCATTTTCTCCGCCGCGCAACACATTTAAAAAAATCATATCGTGAAAACCGTGGGTTCGATCCGCGTGCCGCTCGAAGGCGATTACAGCGGAGATGCAGCCCTTTCCAAAGAGCCATGAAAAGACTTTCTACTCCCAAGGAGACAAGAGAAAATAAGCCGAAATGACATCCGACACGCGCATTTTCTCCGCCGCGCACCACATTTAAAAAAATCATAGCGTGAAAACCGTGGGTTCGATCCGCGTGCCGCTCGAAGACGATTACAGGGGAGATGCAGCCCTTTCCAAAGAGCCATGAACAGACTTTCTACTCCCAAGGAGACCAGAAATATTAACATATAAAGCGTTACGCTCCAGTCGGATGAACGAGAAACGCTTGTACAATTGCAACGAATTGGAGGAGAAAGTTTAAACAAACGCGCTGACTTTGAACGCTCACATCTAGGCCGGGCCAACTCCAAATGGCGTGCAACTCGGTGCGCATCACCTCCATGACTGTCCCTAACGAACGCCACCTGCCACGCTTTCGGCCCGTCCCTGTCGGCATTAAAAAATCGTAGCGTGATAACGATGGTTCCGATCCGCGTGCCGCGGGAAGGCGATTACAGGGGAGATGCAGCCCTTTCCAAAGAGCCATGAACAGACTTTCTACTCCCAAGGAGCCCAAAGATATTAAGCCGCAAATAATTCCTACGCGCGTCTTTTCTACGCCTCGCACCACATTTAAAAAATCGTAGCGTAAGAACGGTGGGTCCGATCCGCGTGCCGCTTAAAGGCGATTACAGGGGAGACGCAACCCTTTCCAAAGAGCCATGAAAAGACTTTCTACTCTCAAGGAGACAAGAGATATTAAGCCGAAATGACGTCCGACACGCGCATTTTCTCCGCCGCGCACCACATTTAAAAAAATCATAGCGTGAAAACCGTGGGTTCGATCCGCGTGCCGCTCGAAGGCGATTACAGGGGTGATGCAGCCCTTTCCAAAGAGCCATGAACAGACTTTCTACACCCAATGAGACAAGAGATATTAAGCCGCAAATACGTCCGGCGCGCGTCTTTTCTCCGCCGCGCAACACATTTAAAAAAAATCGTAGCGTGAAAAACGTGGGTTCGATCCGCGTGCCGCTCGAAGGCGATTACAGGGGAGATGCATCCCTTTCAAAAGAGCCATGAACAGACTTTCTACTCCCAAGGAGACCAGAGATATTAACAGATAAAGCTTTACGCTCCAGTCGGATGAGCGAGAAACGCTTGTACAATTGCAACGAATTGGAGGAGAAAGTTTAAACAAACGCGCTGACTTTGAAGGCTCACATCTAGGCCAGGCCAGGTCCAAATGGCCTGCAACTCGGTCCGCATCACGTCCATGACTTTTCCTAACGAACGCCACCTGCCAAGCTTTCGGCCCGTCCCTGTCGGCATTAAAAAATCGTAGCGTGATAACGATGGTTCCGATCCGCGTGCCGCGCGAAGGCGATTACAGGGGAGATGCCGCCCTTTCCAAAGAGCCATGAACAGACTTTCTACTCCCAAGGAGCCCAAAGATATTAAGCCGCAAATAAGTCCTACGCGCGTCTTTTCTACGCCTCGCACCACATTTAAAAAATCGTAGCGTAAGAACGGTGGGTCCGATCCGCGTGCCGCTTAAAGGCGATTACAGGGGAGATGCAACCCTTTCCAAAGAACCATGAAAAGACTTTCTACTCCCAAGGAGACAAGAGATATTAAGCCGCAATGACGTCCGACGCGCGCATTTCCTCCGCCGCGCACCACATTTAAAAAAATCATAGCGTGAAAACCGTGGGTTCGATCCGCGTGCCGCTCGAAGGCGATTACAGCGGAGATGCAGCCCTTTCCAAAGAGCCATGAAAAGACTTTCTACTCCCAAGGAGACAAGAGATATTAAGCCGAAATGACATCCGACGCGCGCATTTCCTCCGCCGCGCACCACATTTAAAAAAATCATAGCGTGAAAACCGTGGGTTCGATCCGCGTGCCGCTCGAAGGCGATTACAGGGGAGATGCAGCCCTTTCCAAAGAGCCATGAACAGACTTTCTACTCCCAATGAGACAAGAGATATTAAGCCGCAAATACGTCCGGCGCGCGTCTTTTCTCCGCCGCGCAACACATTTAAAAAAATCATAGCTTGAAAACCGTGGGTTCGATCCGCGTGCCGCTCGAAGGCGATTACAGGGGAGATGCAGCCCTTTCCAAAGAGGCATGAACAGACTTCCTACTCCCAAGGAGCCCAAAGATATTAAGCCGCAAATACGTCCTACGCGCGTCTTTTCTACGCCGCGCACCACATTTAAAAAATCGTATCGGAAGAACGGTGGGTCCAATCCGCGTGCCGCTTAAAGGCGATTACAAGGGAGATGCAAACCTTTCCAAAGAGCCATGAAAAGACTTTCTACTCCCAAGGAGACAATAGATATTAAGCCGAAATGACGTCCGACGCGCGCATTTTCTCCGCCGCGCACCACATTTAAAAAATCGTAGCGTGAGAACGGTGGGTCCGATCCGCGTGCCGCTTAAAGGCGATTACAGGGGAGATGCATCCCTTTCCAAAGAGCCATGAACAGACTTTCTACTCCCAAGGAGACCAGAGATATTAACAGATAAAGCGTTACGCTCCAGTCGGATGAGCGAGAAACGCTTGTACAATTGCAACGAATTGGAGGAGAAAGTTTAAACAAACGCGCTGACTTTGAACGCTCACATCTAGGTCTGGCCAAGTCCAAATGGCGTGCAACTCGGTGCGCATCACCTCCATGACTGTCCCTAACGAACGCCACCTGCAACGCTTTCGGCCCGTCCCTGGCGGCTTTAAAAAATCGTAGCGTGATAACCGTGGGTCCAATCCGCTTGAAGCTCGAAGGCGATTAGAGGGGAGATGCAGCCTTTTCCAAAGAGCCATGAACAGACTTCCTACTCCCAAGGAGACAAGAGATATTAAGCCACAAATACATCCGGACCGCGTCTTTTCTCCGCAGCTCACCACATTTAAAAAAATCGTAGCGTGAAAACCGTGGGTTCGATATAGTATACATACAGAGTATATAGTTTGACCAAAAGATCGTGCTGATCTTTGATCTCCTGGTTCTTCATCTCCAGCGCCACTTTCAGACTCATAATGTCCTCCTCTATGGGCTGGTATAACCCACGCACACGAATCATCACTACAGCCAGTACAATGGAAAGGTGGGAATGTGTACTGAATGTGTACTGACGTTATAAGTGAAAGGTGGAGGTACTGGTGGATGTGTACTGACACTATAAGGGATCTCTACCTGCAGTGACAGTCTGAGCTTCTCAAGTTCTTCCTCCAGAGATTTCTTCTACTGTTCACAGGCCATTTTCATATCTGCCAGAGCAAGTATCATTACTGCTGGATATAACATAGATTGTATATACTACATAATTACTACTGAATATATAAAATATAATATATATAGTACTATACATATATTAGTATCACTTTTATTGGAGCCTAAAGGCTAGCATTCATTATTAGTTATGTTAGTATTATTGCATTTCCATAGTACTTACTCTTGATGGACCTGTTATGCTCCTCCTCCTCCTGCTGTTTCTGCAGGAGCTCTGTCTCCTCCTGCTGCTTGTGTTTCAGCATCTCCTGAAGAACCTGCAGCTCCTTCTGCTTCTGCAACCTCAACTCCTTCAGCTGCTCCAACAAATTGTTCTCCAACTCCTCCTTCTCACACCGCAAACACTCCAATCGGACCACAGGCCCCACTAGTGACACAGAACCACACACACACACAGACACAGACACACACACACACACACACACACACACACACACACACACACACACACACACACATACAGAGAGAGATAAACATGTATAAATGTATAATAATTTGTGGATAAAATTATTATGACATTATTTATAATCAAACGACTACACTACACAACCACTTCTTCCTTTTATTTACATATTATACAGATATTTACAGATATTTACATTTTATTTACCCGCGTGCGTCTCTCTTCTCCAAGGTAGCGGAGAGATATGAAAGGATAAAAGGGGAAAAGAATAAAATGCACGTCGGTTTTAAATTCGCAGGCTACCTGCGCTGAAGGCGTGGAAAACGAGCACATGACGGAAAGGCTTCCGTACCCGATGGGTCCAAATCACATGCCCAGCAAAGTAGCCTTAAACCTGGACACACAATGGAGACCATTTGACCCTTTAAAATCATACTACAACCAGACTTCCAGGCACAAGAGGTCACACAGTCATGCCCAGCAAAGTAGCTCTGGGCATGGGCACACTTCACGCAGTTTGACCGTTTAAATAAAAGTAGAAACAGACTTCCTGGCCCAAGAGGTCACACAGTCATGCCCAGCAAGGATGCTTTAAACGTGGGCACACTTCAGACCGTTTCACTCTTTAAATCATTCAAAGCACCACATTTCAAGGCCCAAGAGGTCACAGAATCATGCCCATCAAAGTTGCTCTGGGCCTGGGCACACTTCATGCAGTTTGACCCTTTAAATAATACTACAACCAGACACATACAGGTGCGCACATATACACAGATACACATTCTGTTTAATTTCTTCACATCTGCAGACTAGAGTAAGCTGAGGGTATAGTGTTAAACCAGGTACTACATAAACAGTATATAGTATATATACAGAGGATATAATGTTAAACCAGGTACTACATACAGACTATATAGTTTGACCAAAAGATCGTGCTGATCTTTGATCTCCTGGTTCTTCATCTCCAGCGCCACTTTCAGACTCATAATGTCCTCCTCTATGGGCTGGTATAACACACACACGAATCATCACTACAGCCAGTACAATGGAAAGGTGGGAATGTGTACTGAATGTGTACTGACGTTATAAGTGAAAGGTGGAGCTACTGGTGGATGTGTACTGACACTATAAGGGATCTCTACCTGCAGTGACAGTCTGAGCTTCTCAAGTTCTTCCTCCAGAGATTTCTTCTCCTGTTCACAGGCCATTTTCATATCTGCCAGAGCAAGTATCATTACTGCTGGATATAACACAGATTGTATATACTACATAATTACTACTGAATATATAAAATATAATATATATAGTACTATACATATATTAGTATCACTTTTATTGGAGCCTAAAGGCTAACATTCATTATTAGTTATGTTAGTATTATTGCATTTCCATAGTACTTACCCTTGAGGGACCTGTTATGCTCCTCCTCCTCCTGCTGTTTCTGCAGGAGCTCTGTCTCCTCCTGCTGCTTGTGTTTCAGCATCTCCTGAAGAACCTGCAGCTCCTTCTGCTTCTGCAACCTCAACTCCTTCAGCTGCTCCAACAAACTGTTCTCCAACTCCTCCTTCTCACACCGCAAACACTCCAATCGGGCCACAGGCCCCACTAGTGACACAGAACCACACACACGCACACACAGACACACACACACACACACACACACACACACACACACACACAAAGAGAGAGATAAACATGTATAAATGTATAAGAATTTGTGGATAAAATTATTATGAGATTATTTATAATGAAACGACTACACTACACAACCACTTCTTCCTTTTATTTACATATTATACAGATATTTACAGATATTTACATTTTATTTACCCGCGTGCGTCTCTCTTCTCCAAGGTAGCGGAGAGATATGAAAGGATAAAAGGGGAAAAGAATAAAATGCACGTCGGTTTTAAATTCGCAGGCTACCTGCGCTGAAGGCGTGGAAAACGAGCACGTGACGGAAAGGCTTCCGTACCCGATGGGTCCAAATCACATGCCCAGCAAAGTAGCCTTAAACCTGGACACACAATGGAGACCATTTGACCCTTTAAATAATACTACAACCAGACACATACAGGTGCGCACATATACACAGATACACATTCTGTTTAAATTTCTTCACATCTGCAGACTAGAGTAAGCTGAGGGTATAGTGTTAAACCAGGAACTACATAAACAGTATATAGTATATATACAGAGGATATAGTGTTAAACCAGGTACTACATACAGAGTATATAGTATACATACAGAGTATATAGTTTGACCAAAAGATCGTGCTGATCTTTGATCTCCTGGTTCTTCATCTCCAGTGCCACTTTCAGACTCATAATGTCCTCCTCTATGGGCTGGTATAACCCACACACACGAATCATCACTACAGCCAGTACAATGGAAAGGTGGGAATGTGTACTGAATGTGTACTGACGTTATAAGTGAAAGGTGGAGGTACTGGTGGATGTGTACTGACACTATAAGGGATCTCTACCTGCAGTGACAGTCTGAGCTTCTCAAGTTCTTCCTCCAGAGATTTCTTCTCCTGTTCACAGGCCATTTTCATATCTGCCAGAGCAAGTATCATTACTGCTGGATATAACATAGATTGTATATACTACATAATTACTACTGAATATATAAAATATAATATATATAGTACTATACATATATTAGTATCACTTTTATTGGAGCCTAAAGGCTAGCATTCATTATTAGTTATGTTAGTATTATTGCATTTCCATAGTACTTACTCTTGATGGACCTGTTATGCTCCTCCTCCTCCTGCTGTTTCTGCAGGAGCTCTGTCTCCTCCTGCTGCTTGTGTTTCAGCATCTCCTGAAGAACCTGCAGCTCCTTCTGCTTCTGCAACCTCAACTCCTTCAGCTGCTCCAACAAACTGTTCTCCAACTCCTCATTCCTCATTCTCACACCGCAAACACTCCAATCGGGCCACAGGCCCCACTAGTGACACAGAACCACACACACACACACACACACACACACACACAAAGAGAGAGATAAACATGTATAAATGTATAAGAATTTGTGGATAAAATTATTATGAGATTATTTATAATCAAACGACTACACTACACAACCACATCTTCCTTTTATTTACAAATTATACAGATATTTAGAGATATTTACATTTTATTTACCCGCGTGCGTCTCTCTTCTCCAAGGTAGCGGAGAGATATGAAAGGATAAAAGGGGAAAAGAATAAAATGCACGTCGGTTTTAAATTCGCAGGCTACCTGCGCTGAAGGCGTGGAAAACGAGCACGTGACGGAAAGGCTTCCGTACCCGAAGGGTCCAAATCACATGCCCAGCAAAGTAGCCTTAAACCTGGACACACAATGGAGACCATTTGACCCTTTAAATAATACTACAACCAGACACATACAGGTGCGCACATATACACAGATACACATTCTGTTTAAATTTCTTCACATCTGAAGACTAGAGTAAGCTGAGGGTATAGTGTTAAACCAGGTACTACATAAACAGTATACAGTATATATACAGAGGATATAGTGTTAAACCAGGTACTACATACAGAGTATATAGTATATATACAGAGTATATAGTTTGACCAAAAGATCGTGCTGATCTTTGATCTCCTGGTTCTTCATCTCCAGCGCCACTTTCAGACTCATAAAGTCCTCCTCTATGGGCTGGTATAACACACACACGAATCATCACTACAGCCAGTACAATGGAAAGGTGGGAATGTGTACTGAATGTGTACTGACGTTATAAGTGAAAGGTGGAGGTACTGGTGGATGTGTACTGACACTATAAGGGATCTCTACCTGCAGTGACAGTCTGAGCTTCTCAAGTTCTTCCTCCAGAGATTTCTTCTCCTGTTCACAGGCCATTTTCATATCTACCAGAGCAAGTATCATTACTGCTGGATATAACACAGATTGTATATACTACATAATTACTACTGAATATATAAAATATAATATATATAGTACTATACATTTATTAGTATCACTTTTATTGGAGCCTAAAGGCTAACATTCATTATTAGTTATGTTAGTATTATTGCATTTCCATAGTACTTACTCTTGATGGACCTGTTATGCTCCTCCTCCTCCTGCTGTTTCTGCAGGAGCTCTGTCTCCTCCTGCTGCTTGTGTTTCAGCATCTCCTGAAGAACCTGCAGCTCCTTCTGCTTCTGCAACCTCAACTCCTTCAGCTGCTCCAACAAACTGTTCTCCAACTCCTCCTTCTCACACCGCAATCACTCCAATCGGGCCACAGGCCCCACTAGTGACACAGAACCACACACACACACAGACACAGACACACACACACACACACACACACACACACACACACACACACACACACACACACACACATACAGAGAGAGATAAACATGTATAAATGTATAATAATTTGTGGATAAAATTATTATGAGATTATTTATAATCAAACGACTACACTACACAACCACTTCTTCCTTTTATTTACATATTATACAGATATTTACAGATATTTACATTTTATTTACCCGCGTGCGTCTCTCTTCTCCAAGGTAGCGGAGAGATATGAAAGGATAAAAGGGGAAAAGAATAAAATGCACGTCGGTTTTAAATTCGCAGGCTACCTGCGCTGAAGGCGTGGAAAACGAGCACATGACGGAAAGGCTTCCGTACCCGATGGGTCCAAATCACATGCCCAGCAAAGTAGCCTTAAACCTGGACACACAATGGAGACCATTTGACCCTTTAAAATCATACTACAACCAGACTTCCAGGCACAAGAGGTCACACAGTCATGCCCAGCAAAGTAGCTCTGGGCATGGGCACACTTCACGCAGTTTGACCGTTTAAATAAAAGTAGAAACAGACTTCCTGGCCCAAGAGGTCACACAGTCATGCCCAGCAAGGATGCTTTAAACGTGGGCACACTTCAGACCGTTTCACTCTTTAAATCATTCAAAGCACCACATTTCAAGGCCCAAGAGGTCACAGAATCATGCCCATCAAAGTTGCTCTGGGCCTGGGCACACTTCATGCAGTTTGACCCTTTAAATAATACTACAACCAGACACATACAGGTGCGCACATATACACAGATACACATTCTGTTTAATTTCTTCACATCTGCAGACTAGAGTAAGCTGAGGGTATAGTGTTAAACCAGGTACTACATAAACAGTATATAGTATATATACAGAGGATATAATGTTAAACCAGGTACTACATACAGACTATATAGTTTGACCAAAAGATCGTGCTGATCTTTGATCTCCTGGTTCTTCATCTCCAGCGCCACTTTCAGACTCATAATGTCCTCCTCTATGGGCTGGTATAACACACACACGAATCATCACTACAGCCAGTACAATGGAAAGGTGGGAATGTGTACTGAATGTGTACTGACGTTATAAGTGAAAGGTGGAGCTACTGGTGGATGTGTACTGACACTATAAGGGATCTCTACCTGCAGTGACAGTCTGAGCTTCTCAAGTTCTTCCTCCAGAGATTTCTTCTCCTGTTCACAGGCCATTTTCATATCTGCCAGAGCAAGTATCATTACTGCTGGATATAACACAGATTGTATATACTACATAATTACTACTGAATATATAAAATATAATATATATAGTACTATACATATATTAGTATCACTTTTATTGGAGCCTAAAGGCTAACATTCATTATTAGTTATGTTAGTATTATTGCATTTCCATAGTACTTACCCTTGAGGGACCTGTTATGCTCCTCCTCCTCCTGCTGTTTCTGCAGGAGCTCTGTCTCCTCCTGCTGCTTGTGTTTCAGCATCTCCTGAAGAACCTGCAGCTCCTTCTGCTTCTGCAACCTCAACTCCTTCAGCTGCTCCAACAAACTGTTCTCCAACTCCTCCTTCTCACACCGCAAACACTCCAATCGGGCCACAGGCCCCACTAGTGACACAGAACCACACACACGCACACACAGACACACACACACACACACACACACACACACACACACACACACACACACAAAGAGAGAGATAAACATGTATAAATGTATAAGAATTTGTGGATAAAATTATTATGAGATTATTTATAATGAAACGACTACACTACACAACCACTTCTTCCTTTTATTTACATATTATACAGATATTTACAGATATTTACATTTTATTTACCCGCGTGCGTCTCTCTTCTCCAAGGTAGCGGAGAGATATGAAAGGATAAAAGGGGAAAAGAATAAAATGCACGTCGGTTTTAAATTCGCAGGCTACCTGCGCTGAAGGCGTGGAAAACGAGCACGTGACGGAAAGGCTTCCGTACCCGATGGGTCCAAATCACATGCCCAGCAAAGTAGCCTTAAACCTGGACACACAATGGAGACCATTTGACCCTTTAAATAATACTACAACCAGACACATACAGGTGCGCACATATACACAGATACACATTCTGTTTAAATTTCTTCACATCTGCAGACTAGAGTAAGCTGAGGGTATAGTGTTAAACCAGGAACTACATAAACAGTATATAGTATATATACAGAGGATATAGTGTTAAACCAGGTACTACATACAGAGTATATAGTATACATACAGAGTATATAGTTTGACCAAAAGATCGTGCTGATCTTTGATCTCCTGGTTCTTCATCTCCAGTGCCACTTTCAGACTCATAATGTCCTCCTCTATGGGCTGGTATAACCCACACACACGAATCATCACTACAGCCAGTACAATGGAAAGGTGGGAATGTGTACTGAATGTGTACTGACGTTATAAGTGAAAGGTGGAGGTACTGGTGGATGTGTACTGACACTATAAGGGATCTCTACCTGCAGTGACAGTCTGAGCTTCTCAAGTTCTTCCTCCAGAGATTTCTTCTCCTGTTCACAGGCCATTTTCATATCTGCCAGAGCAAGTATCATTACTGCTGGATATAACATAGATTGTATATACTACATAATTACTACTGAATATATAAAATATAATATATATAGTACTATACATATATTAGTATCACTTTTATTGGAGCCTAAAGGCTAGCATTCATTATTAGTTATGTTAGTATTATTGCATTTCCATAGTACTTACTCTTGATGGACCTGTTATGCTCCTCCTCCTCCTGCTGTTTCTGCAGGAGCTCTGTCTCCTCCTGCTGCTTGTGTTTCAGCATCTCCTGAAGAACCTGCAGCTCCTTCTGCTTCTGCAACCTCAACTCCTTCAGCTGCTCCAACAAACTGTTCTCCAACTCCTCCTTCTCACACCGCAAACACTCCAATCGGGCCACAGGCCCCACTAGTGACACAGAACCACACACACACACACACACACACACACACACACACACAAAGAGAGAGATAAACATGTATAAATGTATAAGAATTTGTGGATAAAATTATGATGAGATTATTCATAATCAAACGACTACACTACACAACCACTTCTTCCTTTTATTTACATATTATACAGATATTTACAGATATTTACATTTTATTTACCCGCGTGCGTCTCTCTTCTCCAAGGTAGCGGAGAGATATGAAAGGATAAAAGGGGAAAAGAATAAAATGCACGTCGGTTTTAAATTCGCAGGCTACCTGCGCTGAAGGCGTGGAAAACGAGCACGTGACGGAAAGGCTTCCGTACCCGATGGGTCCAAATCACATGCCCAGCAAAGTAGCCTTAAACCTGCACACACAATGGAGACCATTTGACCCTTTAAAATCATACTACAACCAGACTTCCAGGCCCAAGAGGTCACACAGTCATGCCCAGCAAAGTAGCTCTGGGCCTGGGCACACTTCACGCAGTTTGACCCTTTAAATAATACTACAACCAGACTTCCAGGCACAAGAGGTCACACAATCATGCACAGCAAAGTAGCTCTGGGCCTGGGCACACTTCATTCACTTTCTACCTTTAAATCATACTACTACTACTAGCAGACTTCCAGGCCCAAGAGGTCAAACACAGTCATGCACAGCAAAGTAGCTCTGGGCCTGGGCACACTTCAATCACTTTGTGCCTTTAAATCATACTACTACTACCAGACTTCCAGGGCCAAGAGGTCACACAGTCATGCACAGCAAAGTAGCTCTGGGCCTGGGCACACTTCACGCAGTTTGACCATTTAAATAAAACTAGAAACAGACTTCCTGGCCCAAGAGGTCACACAGTCATGCCCATCAAAGTAGCTCTGGGCCTGGGCACACTTCACGCAGTTTGACCCTTTAAATAATACTACAACCAGACACATACAGGTGCGCACATATACACATTCTTTTTAATTTCTTCACATCTGCAGACTAGAGTAAGCTGAGGGTATAGTGTTAAACCAGGTACTACATAAACAGTATATAGTATATATACAGAGGATATAATGTTAAACCAGGTACAACATACAGAGTATATAGTTTGACCAAAAGTTCGTACTGATCTTTGATCTCCTGGTTCTTCATCTCCAGCGCTACTTTCAGACTCATAATGTCCTCCTCTATGGGCTGGTATAAAACACACACGAATCATCACTACAGCCAGTACAATGGAAAGGTGGGAATGTGTACTGAATGTGTACTGACGTTATAAGTGAAAGGTGGAGGTACTGGTGGATGTGTACTGACACTATAAGGTATCTCTACCTGCAGTGACAGTCTGAGCTTCTCAAGTTCTTCCTCCAGAGATTTCTTCTCCTGTTCACAGGCCATTTTCATATCTGCCAGAGCAAGTATCATTACTGCTGGACATAACACAGATTGTATATAGTACATAATTACTACTGAATATATAAAATATAATATATATAGTACTATACATATATTAGTATCACTTTTATTGGAGCCTAAAGGCTAACATTCATTATTAGTTATGTTAGTATTATTGCATTTCCATAGTACTTACTCTTGATGGACCTGTTATGCTCCTCCTCCTCCTGCTGTTTCTGCAGGAGCTCTGTCTCCTTCTGCTGCTTGTGTTTCAGCATCTCCTGAAGAACCTGCAGCTCCTTCTGCTTCTGCAACCTCACATCCTTCAGCTGCTCCAACAAACTGTTCTCCAACTCCTCCTTCTCACACCGCAAACACTCCAATCGGGCCACAGGCACCACTAGTGACACAGAACCACACACACACACAGACACACACACACACACACACACACACACACACACACAGAGAGAGAGAGATAAACATGTATAAATGTATAAGAATTTGTGGATAAAATTATTATGAGATTATTTATAATCAAACGACTACACTACACAACCACTTCTTCCTTTTATTTACATATTATACAGATATTTACAGATATTTACATTTTATTTACCCGCGTGCGTCTCTCTTCTCCAAGGTAGCGGAGAGATATGAAAGGATAAAAGGGGAAAAGAATAAAATGCACGTCGGTTTTAAATTCGCAGGCTACCTGCGCTGAAGGCGTGGAAAACGAGCACGTGACGGAAAGGCTTCCGTACCCGATGGGTCCAAATCACATGCCCAGCAAAGTAGCCTTAAACCTGCACACACAATGGAGACCATTTGACCCTTTAAAATCATACTACAACCAGACTTCCAGGCCCAAGAGGTCACACAGTCATGCCCAGCAAAGTAGCTCTGGGCCTGGGCACACTTCACGCAGTTTGACCCTTTAAATAATACTACAACCAGACTTCCAGGCCCAAGAGGTCACACAGTCATGCACAGCAAAGTAGCTCTGGGCCTGGGCACACTTCATTCACTTTGTACCTTTAAATCATACTACTACTACTAGCAGACTTCCAGGCCCAAGAGGTCAAACACAGTCATGCACAGCAAAGTAGCTCTGGGCCTGGGCACACTTCAATCACTTTGTGCCTTTAAATCATACTACTACTACCAGACTTCCAGGGCCAAGAGGTCACACAGTCATGCACAGCAAAGTAGCTCTGGGCCTGGGCACACTTCACGCAGTTTGACCATTTAAATAAAACTAGAAACAGACTTCCTGGCCCAAGAGGTCACACAGTCATGCCCATCAAAGTAGCTCTGGGCCTGGGCACACTTCACGCAGTTTGACCCTTTAAATAATACTACAACCAGACACATACAGGTGCGCACATATACACATTCTTTTTAATTTCTTCACATCTGCAGACTAGAGTAAGCTGAGGGTATAGTGTTAAACCAGGTACTACATAAACAGTATATAGTATATATACAGAGGATATAATGTTAAACCAGGTACTACATACAGAGTATATAGTTTGACCAAAAGTTCGTGCTGATCTTTGATCTCCTGGTTCTTCATCTCCAGCGCTACTTTCAGACTCATAATGTCCTCCTCTATGGGCTGGTATAAAACACACACGAATCATTACTACAGCCAGTACAATGGAAAGGTGGGAATGTGTACTGAATGTGTACTGACGTTATAAGTGAAAGGTGGAGGTACTGGTGGATGTGTACTGACACTATAAGGGATCTCTACCTGCAGTGACAGTCTGAGCTTCTCAAGTTCTTCCTCCAGAGATTTCTTCTCCTGTTCACAGGCCATTTTCATATCTGCCAGAGCAAGTATCATTACTGCTGGACATAACACAGATTGTATATACTACATAATTACTACTGAATATATAAAATATAATATATATAGTACTATACATATATTAGTATCACTTTTATTGGAGCCTAAAGGCTAACATTCATTATTAGTTATGTTAGTATTATTGCATTTCCATAGTACTTACTCTTGATGGACCTGTTATGCTCCTCCTCCTCCTGCTGTTTCTGCAGGAGCTCTGTCTCCTCCTGCTGCTTGTGTTTCAGCATCTCCTAAAGAACCTGCAGCTCCTTCTGCTTCTGCAACCTCAACTCCTTCAGCTGCTCCAACAAACTGTTCTCCAACTCCTCCTTCTCACACCGCAAACACTCCAATCGGGCCACAGGCCCCACTAGTGACACACACACACACACACACACACACACACACACACACACAAAGAGAGAGATAAACATGTATAAATGTATAAGAATTTGTGGATAAAATTATTATGAGATTATTTATAATCAAACGACTACACTACACAACCACTTCTTCCTTTTGTTTACATATTATACAGATATTTACATTTTATTTACCCGCGTGCGTCTCTCTTCTCCAAGGTAGCGGAGAGATATGAAGGGATAAAAGGGGAAAAGAATAAAATGCACGTCGGTTTTAAATTCGCAGGCTACCTGCGCTGAAGGCGTGGAAAACGAGCACGTGACGGAAAGGCTTTCGTACCCGATGGGTCCAAATCACATGCCCAGCAAAGTAGCCTTAAACCTGGACACACAATGGAGACCATTTGACCCTTTAAAATCAT
>NC_137505.1:24157500-24338719 GCF_041902795.1 Electrophorus electricus | reverse complement strand
AAGACTTTCTACTCCCAAGGAGACAAGAGATATTAAGCCGCAATGACGTCCGACGCGCGCATTTTCTCCGCCGCGCAGCACATTTAAAAAAATCATAGCGTGAAAACCGTGGGTTCGATCCGCGTGCCGCTCGAAGGCGATTACAGGGGAGATGGAGCCCTTTCCAAAGAGGCATGAACAGACTTCCTACTCCCAAGGAGCCCAAAGATATTAAGCCGCAAATACGTCCTACGCGCGTCTTTTCTACGCCGCGCACCACATTTAAAAAATCGTAGCGTAAGAACGGTGGGTCCGATCCGCGTGCCGCTTAAAGGCGATTACAGGGGAGATGCAAACCTTTCCAAAGAGCCATGAAAAGACTTTCTACTCCCAAGGAGACAAGAGATATTAAGCCGCAATGACGTCCGACGCGCGCATTATCTCCGCCGCGCAGCACATTTAAAAAAATCATAGCGTGAAAACCGTGGGTTCGATCCGCGTGCCGGTCGAAGGCGATTACAGGGGAGATGCAGCCCTTTCCAAAGAGCCATGAACAGACTTTCTACTCCCAATGAGACAAGAGATATCAAGCCGCAAATACGTCCGGCGCGCGTCTATTCTCCGCCGCGCAACACATTTAAAAAAAATCGTAGCGTGAAAACCGTGGGTTCGATCCGCGTGCCGCTTAAAGGCGATTACAGGGGAGATGCAGCCCTTTCCAAAGAGCCATGAAAAGACTTTCTACTCCCAAGGAGACAAGAGATATTAAGCCGAAATGACGTCCGACGCGCGCATTTCCTCCGCCGAGCACCACATTTAAAAAAATCATAGCGTGAAAACCGTGGGTTCGATCCGCGTGCCGCTCGAAGGCGATTACAGGGGAGATGCAGCCCTTTCCAAAGAGGCATGAACAGACTTCCTACTCCCAAGGAGCCCAAAGATATTAAGCCGCAAATACGTCCTACGCGCGTCTTTTCTACGCCGCGCACCACATTTAAAAAATCGTATCGGAAGAACGGTGGGTCCAATCCGCGTGCCGCTTAAACGCGATTACAAGGGAGATGCAAACCTTTCCAAAGAGCCATGAACAGACTTTCTACTCCCAATGAGACAATAGATATCAAGCCGCAAATACGTCCGGCGCGCGTCTATTCTCCGCCGCGCAACACATTTAAAAAAAATCGTAGCGTGAAAACCGTGGGTTCGATCCGCGTGCCGTTTAAAGGCGATTACAGGGGAGATGCAGCCCTTTCCAAAGCGCCATGAAAAGACTTTCTACTCCCAAGGAGACAAGAGATATTAAGCCGAAATGACGTCCGACGCGCGCATTTCCTCCGCCGCGCACCACATTTAAAAAAATCATAGCGTGAAAACCGTGGGTTCGATCCGCGTGCCGCTCGAAGGCGACTACAGGGGAGATGCAGCCCTTTCCAAAGAGGCATGAACAGACTTCCTACTCCCAAGGAGCCCAAAGATATTAAGCCGCAAATACGTCCTACGCGCGTCTTTTCTACGCCGCGCACCACATTTAAAAAATCGTATCGGAAGAACGGTGGGTCCAATCCGCGTGCCGCTTAAAGGCGATTACAAGGGAGATGCAAACCTTTCCAAAGAGCCATGAAAAGACTTTCTACTCCCAAGGAGACAATAGATATTAAGCCGAAATGACGTCCGACGCGCGCATTTTCTCCGCCGCGCACCACATTTAAAAAAATCATAGCGTGAAAACCGTGGGTTCGATCCGCGTGCCGCTCGAAGGCGATTACAGCGGAGATGCAGCCCTTTCCAAAGAGCCATGAAAAGACTTTCTACTCCCAAGGAGACAAGAGATATTAAGCCGAAATGACGTCCGACGCGCGCATTTCCTCCGCCGCGCACCACATTTAAAAAAATCATAGCGTGAAAACCGTGGGTTCGATCCGCGTGCCGCTCGAAGGCGATTACAGGGGAGATGCAGCCCTTTCCAAAGAGCCATGAACAGACTTTCTACACCCAATGAGACAAGAGATATTAAGCCGCAAATACGTCCGGCGCGCGTCTTTTCTCCGCCGCGCAACACATTTAAAAAAAATCGTAGCGTGAAAAACGTGGGTTCGATCCGCGTGCCGCTCGAAGGCGATTACAGGGGAGATGCATCCCTTTCAAAAGAGCCATGAACAGACTTTCTACTCCCAAGGAGACCAGAAATATTAACATATAAATCGTTACGCTCCAGTCGGATGAACGAGAAACGCTTGTACAATTGCAACGAATTGGAGAAAGTTTAAACAAACGCGCTGACTTTGAACGCTCACATCTAGGCCGGGCCAACTCCAAATGGCGTGCAACTCGGTGTGCATCACCTCCATGACTGTCCCTAACGAACGCCACCTGCCACGCTTTCGGCCTATCCCTGGCGGCATTAAAAAATCGTAGCGTGATAACGATGGTTCCGATGCGCGTGCCGCTCGAAGGCGATTACAGGGAAGATACAGCCCTTTCCAAAGAGCCATGAACAGACTTTCTACTCCCAAGGAGACAAGAGATATTACGCGCATTTTCTCCGACGCGCACCACGTTTAAAAAATCGTAGCGTAAGAACGGTGGGTCCGATCCGCGTGCCGCTTAAAGGCGATTACAGGGGAGATGCAACCCTTTCCAAAGAACCATGAAAAGACTTTCTACTCCCAAGGAGACAAGAGATATTAAGCCGCAATGACGTCCGACGCGCGCATTTTCTCCGCCGCGCAGCACATTTAAAAAAATCATAGCGTGAAAACCGTGGGTTCGATCCGCGTGCCGCTCGAAGGCGATTACAGGGGAGATGGAGCCCTTTCCAAAGAGGCATGAACAGACTTCCTACTCCCAAGGAGCCCAAAGATATTAAGCCGCAAATACGTCCTACGCGCGTCTTTTCTACGCCGCGCACCACATTTAAAAAATCGTAGCGTAAGAACGGTGGGTCCGATCCGCGTGCCGCTTAAAGGCGATTACAGGGGAGATGCAAACCTTTCCAAAGAGCCATGAAAAGACTTTCTACTCCCAAGGAGACAAGAGATATTAAGCCGCAATGACGTCCGACGCGCGCATTTTCTCCGCCGCGCAGCACATTTAAAAAAATCATAGCGTGAAAACCGTGGGTTCGATCCGCGTGCCGCTCGAAGGCGATTACAGGGGAGATGGAGCCCTTTCCAAAGAGGCATGAACAGACTTCCTACTCCCAAGGAGCCCAAAGATATTAAGCCGCAAATACGTCCTACGCGCGTCTTTTCTACGCCGCGCACCACATTTAAAAAATCGTAGCGTAAGAACGGTGGGTCCGATCCGCGTGCCGCTTAAAGGCGATTACAGGGAAGATGCAAACCTTTCCAAAGAGCCATGAACAGACTTTCTACTCCCAATGAGACAATAGATATCAAGCCGCAAATACGTCCGGCGCGCGTCTATTCTCCGCCGCGCAACACATTTAAAAAAAATCGTAGCGTGAAAACCGTGGGTTCGATCCGCGTGCCGCTTAAAGGCGATTACAGGGGAGATGCAGCCCTTTCCAAAGAGCCATGAAAAGACTTTCTACTCCCAAGGAGACAAGAGATATTAAGCCGAAATGACGTCCGACGCGCGCATTTCCTCCGCCGCGCACCACATTTAAAAAAATCATAGCGTGAAAACCGTGGGTTCGATCCGCGTGCCGCTCGAAGGCGATTACAGGGGAGATGCAGCCCTTTCCAAAGAGGCATGAACAGACTTTCTACTCCCAAGGAGCCCAAAGATATTAAGCCGCAAATAAGTCCTACGCGCGTCTTTTCTACGCCGCGCACCACATTTAAAAAATCGTAGCGTAAGAACGGTGGGTCCGATCCGCGTGCCGCTTAAAGGCGATTACAGGGGAGATGCAACCCTTTCCAAAGAACCATGAAAAGACTTTCAACTCCCAAGGAGACAAGAGATATTAAGCCGCAATGACGTCCGACGCGCTCATTTTCTCCGCCGCGCAGCACATTTAAAAAAATCATAGCGTGAAAACCGTGGGTTCGATCCGCGTGCCGCTCGAAGCCGATTACAGGGGAGATGCAGCCCTTTCCAAAGAGCCATGAACAGACTTCCTACTCCCAAGGAGACAAGAGATATTAAGCAGCAATGATGTCCGACACGCGCATTTTCTCCGCCGCGCACCACATTTAAAAAATCTTAGCGTGAGAACGGTGGGTCCGATCCGCGTGCCGCTTAAAGGCGATTACAGGGGAGATGCAGCCCTTTCCAAAGAGCCATGAAAAGACTTTCTACTCCCAAGGAGACAAGAGATATTAAGCCGAAATGACGTCCGACGCGCGCATTTTCTCCGCCGCGCACCACATTTAAAAAAATCATAGCGTGAAAACCGTGGGTTCGATCTGCGTGCCGCTCGAAGGCGATTACAGGGGAGATGCAGCCCTTTCCAAAGATCCATGAACAGACTTCCTACTCCCAAGGAGACAAGAGATATTAACATATAAAGCGTTACGCTCCAGTCGGATGAGCGAGAAACGCTTGAGCAGTTGCAACGAATTGGAGGAGAAAGTTTAAACAAACGCGCTGACTTTGAACGCTCACATCTAGGTCTGGCCATGTCCAAATGGCGTGCAACTCGGTGCGCATCACCTCCATGACTGTCCCTAACGAACGCCACCTGCCACGCTTTCGGCCCGTCCCTGGCGGCTTTAAAAAATCGTACCGTGATAACCGTGGGTCCAATCCGCTTGAAGCTCGAAGGCGATTAGAGGGGAGATGCAGCCCTTTCCAAAGAGCCATGAACAGACTTCCTACTCCCAAGGAGACAAGAGATATTAAGCCACAAATACGTCCGGACCGCGTCTTTTCTCCGCAGCTCACCACATTTAAAAAAATCGTAGCGTGAAAACCGTGGGTTCGATATAGTATACATACAGAGTATATAGTTTGACCAAAAGATCGTGCTGATCTTTGATCTCCTGGTTCTTCATCTCCAGCGCCACTTTCAGACTCATAATGTCCTCCTCTATGGGCTGGTATAACACAGACACGAATCATCACTACAGCCAGTACAATGGAAAGGTGGGAATGTGTACTGAATGTGTACTGACGTTATAAGTGAGAGGTGGTGGTACTGGTGGATGTGTACTGACACTATAAGGGATCTCTACCTGCAGTGACAGTTTGAGCTTCTCAAGTTCTTCCTCCAGAGATTTCTTCTCCTGTTCACAGGCCATTTTCATATCTGCCAGAGCAAGTATCATTACTGCTGGATATAACACAGATTGTATATACTACATAATTACTGCTGAATATATAAAATATAATATATATAGTACTATACATATATTAGTGTCACTTTTATTGGAGCCTAAAGGCTAACATTCATTATTAGTTATGTTAGTATTATTGCATTTCCATAGTACTTACTCTTGATGGACCTGTTATGCTCCTCCTCCTCCTGCTGTTTCTGCAGGAGCTCTGTCTCCTCCTGCTGCTTGTGTTTCAGCATCTCCTGAAGAACCTGCAGCTCCTTCTGCTTCTGCAACCTCAACTCCTTCAGCTGCTCCAAGAAACTGTTATCCAACTCCTCCTTCTCACACCGCAAACACTCCAATCGGGCCACAGGCCCCACTAGTGACACAGAACCACACACACACACACACACAGACACACACACACACACACACAGAGAGATAAACATGTATAAATGTATAAGAATTTGTGGATAAAATTATTATGAGATTATTTATAATCAAACGACTACACTACACAACCACATCTTCCTTTTATTTACATATTATACAGATATTTAGAGATATTTACATTTTATTTACCCGCGTGCGTCTCTCTTCTCCAAGGTAGCGGAGAGATATGAAAGGATAAAAGGGGAAAAGAATAAAATGCACGTCGGTTTTAAATTCGCAGGCTACCTGCGCTGAAGGCGTGGAAAATGAGCACGTGACGGAAAGGCTTCCGTACCCGATGGGTCCAAATCACATGCCCAGCAAAGTAGCCTTAAACCTGGACACACAATGGAGACCATTTGACCCTTTAAAATCATACTACAACCAGACTTCCAGGCCCAAGAGGTCACACAGTCATGCCCAGCAAAGTAGCTCTGGGCCTGGGCACACTTCACGCAGTTTGACCGTTTAAATAAAACTAGAAACAGACTTCCTGGCCCAAGAGGTCACACAGTCATGCCCAGCAAGGTTGCTTTAAACGTGGGCACACTTCAGACCGTTTCACTCTTTAAATCATTCAAAGCACCACATTTCAAGGCCCAAGAGGTCACAGAATCATGCCCATCAAAGTAGCTCTGGGCCTGGGCACACTTTACGGAGTTTGACCCTTTAAATAGTACTACAACCAGACACATACAGGTGCGCACATATACACAGATACACATTCTGTTTAATTTCTTCACATCTGCAGACTAGAGTAAGCTGAGGGTATAGTGTTAAACCAGGAGCTACATAAACAGTATATAGTATATATAAAGAGGATATAGTGTTAAACCAGGTACTACATACAGAGTATATAGTATACATACAGAGTATATAGTTTGACCAAAAGATCGTGCTGATCTTTGATCTCCTGGTTCTTCATCTCCAGCGCCACTTTCAGACTCATAATGTCCTCCTCTATGGGCTGGTATAACCCACACATACGAATCATCACTACAGCCAGTACAATGGAAAGGTGGGAATGTGTACTGAATGTGTACTGACGTTATAAGTGAAAGGTGGAGGTACTGGTGGATGTGTACTGACACTATAGGGGATCTCTACCTGCAGTGACAGTCTGAGCTTCTCAAGTTCTTCCTCCAGAGATTTCTTCTCCTGTTCACAGGCCATTTTCATATCTGCCAGAGCAAGTATCATTACTGCTGGATATAACACAGATTGTATATACTACATAATTACTGCTGAATATATAAAATATAATATATATAGTACTATACATATATTAGTGTCACTTTTATTGGAGCCTAAAGGCTAACATTCATTATTAGTTATGTTAGTATTATTGCATTTCCATAGTACTTACTCTTGATGGACCTGTTATGCTCCTCCTCCTCCTGCTGTTTCTGCAGGAGCTCTGTCTCCTCCTGCTGCTTGTGTTTCAGCATCTCCTGAAGAACCTGCAGCTCCTTCTGCTTCTGCAACCTCAACTCCTTCAGCTGCTCCAAGAAACTGTTATCCAACTCCTCCTTCTCACACCGCAAACACTCCAATCGGGCCACAGGCCCCACTAGTGACACA
The DNA here is from genome assembly GCF_041902795.1 of Electrophorus electricus. NCBI lineage: Eukaryota > Metazoa > Chordata > Actinopteri > Gymnotiformes > Gymnotidae > Electrophorus > Electrophorus electricus. The sequence continues at coordinate 24,331,505 of NC_137505.1, read as the reverse complement.
GAACCACACACACACACACACACACACACACACACACACACACACACACACACAGACAAAGAGAGAGATAAACATGTATAAATGTATAAGAATTTGTGGATAAAATTATTATGAGATTATTTATAATGAAACGACTACACTACACAACCACTTCTTCCTTTTATTTACATATTATACAGATATTTAGAGATATTTACATTTTATTTACCCGCGTGCGTCTCTCTTCTCCAAGGTAGCGGAGAGATATGAAGGGATAAAAGGGGAAAAGAATAAAATGCACGTCGGTTTTAAATTCGCAGGCTACCTACGCTGAAGGCGTGGAAAACCAGCACGTGACGGAAAGGCTTCCGTACCCGATGGGTCCAAATCACATGCCCAGCAAAGTAGCCTTAAACCTGGACACACAATGGAGACCATTTGACCCTTTAAAATCATACTACAACCAGACTTCCAGGCCCAAGAGGTCACACAGTCATGCCCAGCAAAGTAGCTCTGGGCCTGGGCACACTTCACGCAGTTTGACCGTTTAAATAAAACTAGAAACAGACTTCCTGGCCCAAGAGGTCACAGTCATACCCAGCAAAGTACGTTTAAACCTGGAAACAAATCAGATCCTTTCTGTCATTCAAAGGAATGGGCCTGCAACTCACAACCACATCCCCAGTGAAGCGCACCGTCACCCAGCCACACTACCCCACCTTGCCCGTCCTGGAACAACCACACCTCCAGGGCACCACATGCCAATCTCTCATGCCCAGCAAACTGCAACCTCACGCAGCCAGGCCACACACTGTCTCCCCTTGTACCGTCCAAGGACGAACTCCTCCACAAACCTGGTGTTCACGCGCACACACGCAATTACAACGAATTGGTGGAGAACTTTGAAACAAACGTGCTGACTTTGAATACTCACATCTAGGCTGGGCCAGGTCCAAATGGCCTGCAGCTCGGTGCGCATTAACTGCTTGACTGTCCGTCACGAACGCCACCTGCCAAGCGTTCGTTCAGTCCCTGGCGGATTTTAAAAAATCGTAGCGTGAGAACGATGGGTCCGATCCGCGTGCCGTTTAAAGGCGATTACAGGGGAGATGCAACCCTTTCCAAAGAACCATGAAAAGACTTTCTACTCCCAAGGAAACGAGATATTAAGCCGCAATGACGTCCGACGCGCGCATTTTCTCCGCCGCGCAGCACATTTAAAAAAATCATAGCGTGAAAACCGTGGGTTCGATCCGCGTGCCGCTCGAAGGCGATTACAGGGGAGATGCAGCCCTTTCCAAAGAGGCATGAACAGACTTCCTACTCCCAAGGAGCCCAAAGATATTAAGCCGCAAATACGTCCTACGCGCGTCTTTTCTACGCCGCGCACCACATTTAAAAAATCGTATCGGAAGAACGGTGGGTCCAATCCGCGTGCCGCTTAAAGGCGATTACAAGGGAGATGCAAACCTTTCCAAAGAGCCATGAAAAGACTTTCTACTCCCAAGGAGACCAGAAATATTAACATATAAAGCGTTACGCTCCAGTCGGATGAACGAGAAACGCTTGTACAATTGCAACGAATTGGAGGAGAAAGTTTAAACAAACGCGCTGACTTTGAACGCTCACATCTAGGCCGGGCCAACTCCAAATGGCGTGCAACTCGGTGTGCATCACCTCCATGACTGTCCCTAACCAACGCCACCTGCCACGCTTTCGGCCTATCCCTGGCAGCATTAAAAAATCGTAGCGTGATAACGATGGTTCCGATGCGCGTGCCGCTCGAAGGCGATTACAGGGGAGATACAGCCCTTTCCAAAGAGCCATGAACAGACTTTCTACTCCCAAGGAGACAAGAAATATTACGCGCATTTTCTCCGACGCGCACCACGTTTAAAAAATCGTAGCGTGAGAACGGTGGGTCCGATCCGCGTGCCGCTTAAAGGCGATTACAGGGGAGATGCAAACCTTTCCAAAGAGCCATGAAAAGACTTTCTACTCCCAAGGAGACAATAGATATTAAGCCGAAATGACGTCCGACGCGCGCATTTTCTCCGCCGCGCACCACATTTAAAAAAATCATAGCGTGAAAACCGTGGGTTCGATCCGCGTGCCACTCGAAGGCGATTACAGCGGAGATGCAGCCCTTTCCAAAGAGCCATGAAAAGACTTTCTACTCCCAAGGAGAAAAGAGATTTTAAGCCGAAATGACGTCCGACGCGCGCATTTCCCCCGCCGCGCACCACATTTAAAAAAATCATAGCGTGAAAACCGTGGGTTCGATCCGCGTGCCGCTCGAAGGCGATTACAGGGGAGATGCAGCCCTTTCCAAAGAGCCATGAACAGACTTCCTACTCCCAAGGAGACAAGAGATATTAAGCCGCAAATACGTCCGGCGCGCGTCTTTTCTCCGCCGCGCAACACATTTAAAAAAAATCGTAGCGTGAGAACGGTGGGTCCGATCCGCGTGCCGCTTAAAGGCGATTACAGGGGAGATGCAGCCCTTTCCAAAGAGCCATGAAAAGACTTTCTACTCCCAAGGAGACAAGAGATATTAAGCCGAAATGACGTCCGACGCGCGCATTTTCTCCGCCGCGCACCACATTTTAAAAAATCATAGCGTGAAAACCGTGGGTTCCATCCGCGTGCCGCTCGAAGGCGATTACAGGGGAGATGCAGCCCTTTCCAAAGAGCCATGAACAGACTTCCTACTCCCAAGGAGCCCAAAGATATTAAGCCGCAAATACGTCCTACGCGCGTCTTTTCTACGCCGCGCACCACATTTAAAAAATCGTATCGTAAGAACGGTGGGTCCGATCCGCGTGCCGCTTAAAGGCGCTTACAGGGGAGATGCAGCCCTTTCCAAAGAGCCATGAATAGACTTTCTACTCCCAAGGAGACCAGAGATATTAACAGATAAAACGTTACGCTCCAGTCGGATGAGCGAGAAACGCTTGTACAATTGCAACGAATTGGAGGAGAAAGTTAAAACAAACGCGCTGATTTGAACGCTCACATCTAGGCCGGGCCAGGACCAAATGGCCTGCAACTCGGTGCGCATCACCTCCATGACGGTCCCTAACGAACGCCACCTGCCACGCTTTCGGCCTGTCCCTGGCGGCATTAAAAAATCGTAGAGTGATAACGATGGTTCCGATCCGGGTGCCGCTCGAAGGCGATAACAGTGGAGATGCAGCCCTTTCCAAAGAGCCATGAACAGACTTTCTACTCCCAAGGAGCCCAAAGATATTAAGCCGCAAATACGTCCTACGCGCGTCTTTTCTACGCCGCGCACCACATTTAAAAAATCGTATCGTAAGAACGGTGGGTCCGATCCGCGTGCCGCTTAAAGGCCATTACAGGGGAGATGCAGCCCTTTCCAAAGAGCCATGAACAGACTTTCTACTCCCAAGGAGACAAGAGATATTAAGCCACAATGACGTCCGACGCGCGCATTTTCTCCGACACGCACCACGTTTAAAAAATCGTAGCGTGAGAACGGTGGGTCCGATCCGCGTGCCGCTTAAAAGCGATTACAGGGGAGATGCATCCCTTTCCAAAGAGCCATGAACAGACTTTCTACTCCCAAGGAGCCCAAAGATATTAAGCCGCAAATACGTCCTACGCGCGTCTTTTCTACGCCGCGCACCACATTTAAAAAATCTTAGCGTGAGAACGGTGGGTCCGATCCGCGTGCCGCTTAAAGGCGATTACAGGGGAGATGCAACCCTTTCCAAAGAGCCATGAAAAGACTTTCTACTCCCAAGGAGACAAGAGATATTAAGCCGCAATGACGTCCGACGCGCGCATTTTCTCCGACGCGCAACACATTTAAAAAAATCATAGCGTGAAAACCGTGGGTTCGATCCGCGTGCCGCTCGAAGGCGATTACAGGGGAGATGCAGCCCTTTCCAAAGAGCCATGAACAGACTTTCTACTCCCAATGAGACAAGAGATATCAAGCCGCAAATACGTCCGGCGCGCGTCTATTCTCCGCCGCGCAACACATTTAAAAAAAATCGTAGCGTGAAAACCGTGGGTTCGATCCGCGTGCCGCTTAAAGGCGATTACAGGGGAGATGCAGCCCTTTCCAAAGAGCCATGAAAAGACTTTCTACTCCCAAGGAGACAAGAGATATTAAGCCGAAATGACGTCCGACGCGCGCATTTCCTCCGCCGCGCACCACATTTTAAAAACTCATAGCGTGAAAACCGTGGGTTCGATCCGCGTGCCGCTCGAAGGCGATTACAGGGGAGATGCAGCCTTTTCCAAAGAGGCATGAACAGACTTCCTACTCCCAAGGAGCCCAAAGATATTAAGCCGCAAATACGTCCTACGCGCGTCTTTTCTACGCCGCGCACCACATTTAAAAAATCGTATCGGAAGAACGGTGGGTCCAATCCGCGTGCCGCTTAAAGGCGATTACAAGGGAGATGCAAACCTTTCCAAAGAGCCATGAAAAGACTTTCTACTCCCAAGGAGACCAGAAATATTAACATATAAAGCGTTACGCTCCAGTCGGATGAACGAGAAACGCTTGTACAATTGCAACGAATTGGAGGAGAAAGTTTAAACAAACGCGCTGACTTTGAACGCTCACATCTAGGCCGGGCCAACTCCAAATGGCGTGCAACTCGGTGTGCATCACCTCCATGACTGTCCCTAACCAACGCCACCTGCCACGCTTTCGGCCTATCCCTGGCAGCATTAAAAAATCGTAGCGTGATAACGATGGTTCCGATGCGCGTGCCGCTCGAAGGCGATTACAGGGGAGATACAGCCCTTTCCAAAGAGCCATGAACAGACTTTCTACTCCCAAGGAGACAAGAAATATTACGCGCATTTTCTCCGACGCGCACCACGTTTAAAAAATCGTAGCGTGAGAACGGTGGGTCCGATCCGCGTGCCGCTTAAAGGCGATTACAGGGGAGATGCAACCCTTTCCAAAGAACCATGAAAAGACTTTCTACTCCCAAGGAGACAAGAGATATTAAGCCGCAATGACGTCCGACGCGCGCATTTTCTCCGACGCGCAACACATTTAAAAAAATCATAGCGTGAAAACCGTGGGTTCGATCCGCGTGCCGCTCGAAGGCGATTACAGGGGAGATGCAGCCCTTTCCAAAGAGCCATGAACAGACTTTCTACTCCCAATGAGACAAGAGATATCAAGCCGCAAATACGTCCGGCGCGCGTCTATTCTCCGCCGCGCAACACATTTAAAAAAAATCGTAGCGTGAAAACCGTGGGTTCGATCCGCGTGCCGCTTAAAGGCGATTACAGGGGAGATGCAGCCCTTTCCAAAGAGCCATGAAAAGACTTTCTACTCCCAAGGAGACAATAGATATTAAGCCGAAATGACGTCCGACGCGCGCATTTTCTCCGCCGCGCACCACATTTAAAAAAATCATAGCGTGAAAACCGTGGGTTCGATCCGCGTGCCGCTCGAAGGCGATTACAGCGGAGATGCAGCCCTTTCCAAAGAGCCATGAAAAGACTTTCTACTCCCAAGGAGACAAGAGATATTAAGCCGAAATGACGTCCGACGCGCGCATTTCCTCCTCCGCGCACCACATTTAAAAAAAATCGTAGCGTGAAAAACGTGGGTTCGATCCGCGTGCCGCTCGAAGGCGATTACAGGGGAGATGCATCCCTTTCAAAAGAGCCATGAACAGACTTTCTACTCCCAAGGAGACCAGAAATATTAACATATAAAGCGTTACGCTCCAGTCGGATGAACGTGAAACGCTTGTACAATTGCAACGAATTGGAGGAGAAAGTTTAAACAAACGCGCTGACTTTGAACGCTCACATCTAGGCCGGGCCAACTCCAAATGGCGTGCAACTCGGTGTGCATCACCTCCATGACTGTCCCTAACGAACGCCACCTGCCACGCTTTCGGCCTATCCCTGGCGGCATTAAAAAATCGTAGCGTGATAACGTTGGTTCCGATGCGCGTGCCGCTCGAAGGCGATTACAGGGGAGATACAGCCCTTTCCAAAGAGCCATGAACAGACTTTCTACTCCCAAGGAGACAAGACATATTACGCGCATTTTCTCCGACGCGCAACACATTTAAAAAAATCATAGCGTGAAAACCGTGGGTTCGATCCGCGTGCCGCTCGAAGGCGATTACAGGGGAGATGCAGCCCTTTCCAAAGAGCCATGAACAGACTTTCTACTCCCAATGAGACAAGAGATATCAAGCCGCAAATACGTCCGGCGCGCGTCTATTCTCCGCCGCGCAACACATTTAAAAAAAATCGTAGCGTGAAAACCGTGGGTTCGATCCGCGTGCCGCTTAAAGGCGATTACAGGGGAGATGCAGCCCTTTCCAAAGAGCCATGAAAAGACTTTCTACTCCCAAGGAGACAAGAGATATTAAGCCGAAATGACGTCCGACGCGCGCATTTCCTCCGCCGAGCACCACATTTAAAAAAATCATAGCGTGAAAACCGTGGGTTCGATCCGCGTGCCGCTCGAAGGCGATTACAGGGGAGATGCAGCCCTTTCCAAAGAGGCATGAACAGACTTCCTACTCCCAAGGAGCCCAAAGATATTAAGCCGCAAATACGTCCTACGCGCGTCTTTTCTACGCCGCGCACCACATTTAAAAAATCGTATCGGAAGAACGGTGGGTCCAATCCGCGTGCCGCTTAAAGGCGATTACAAGGGAGATGCAAACCTTTCCAAAGAGCCATGAAAAGACTTTCTACTCCCAAGGAGACAATAGATATTAAGCCGAAATGACGTCCGACGCGCGCATTTTCTCCGCCGCGCACCACATTTAAAAAAATCATAGCGTGAAAACCGTGGGTTCGATCCGCGTGCCGCTCGAAGGCGATTACAGCGGAGATGCAGCCCTTTCCAAAGAGCCATGAAAAGACTTTCTACTCCCAAGGAGACAAGAGATATTAAGCCGAAATGACGTCCGACGCGCGCATTTCCTCCGCCGCGCACCACATTTAAAAAAATCATAGCGTGAAAACCGTGGGTTCGATCCGCTTGCCGCTCGAAGGCGATTACAGGGGAGATGCAGCCCTTTCCAAAGAGCCATGAACAGACTTTCTACACCCAATGAGACAAGAGATATTAAGCCGCAAATACGTCCGGCGCGCGTCTTTTCTCCGCCGCGCAACACATTTAAAAAAAAATCGTAGCGTGAAAAACGTGGGTTCGATCCGCGTGCCGCTCGAAGGCGATTACAGGGGAGATGCATCCCTTTCAAAAGAGCCATGAACAGACTTTCTACTCCCAAGGAGACCAGAAATATTAACATATAAAGCGTTACGCTCCAGTCGGATGAACGAGAAACGCTTGTACAATTGCAACGAATTGGAGGAGAAAGTTTAAACAAACGCGCTGACTTTGAACGCTCACATCTAGGCCGGGCCAACTCCAAATGGCGTGCAACTCGGTGTGCATCACCTCCATGACTGTCCCTAACGAACGCCACCTGCCACGCTTTCGGCCTATCCCTGGCGGCATTAAAAAATCGTAGCGTGATAACGATGGTTCCGATGCGCGTGCCGCTCGAAGGCGATTACAGGGGAGATACAGCTCTTTCCAAAGAGCCATGAACAGACTTTCTACTCCCAAGGAGACAAGAGATATTACGCGCATTTTCTCCGACGCGCACCACGTTTAAAAAATCGTAGCGAGAGAACGGTGGGTCCGATCCGCGTGCCGCTTAAAGGCGATTACAGGGGAGATGCAACCCTTTCCAAAGAACCATGAAAAGACTTTCTACTCCCAAGGAGACAAGAGATATTAAGCCGAAATGACGTCCGACGCGCGCATTTTCTCCGCCGCGCACCACATTTAAAAAAATCATAGCGTGAAAACCGTGGGTCCGATCCGCGTGCCGCTTAAAGGCGATTACAGGGAAGATGCAAACCTTTCCAAAGAGCCATGAACAGACTTTCTACTCCCAATGAGACAAGAGATATCAAGCCGCAAATACGTCCGGCGCGCGTCTATTCTCCGCCGCGCAACACATTTAAAAAAAATCGTAGCGTGAAAACCGTGGGTTCGATCCGCGTGCCGCTTAAAGGCGATTACAAGGGAGATGCAAACCTTTCCACAGAGCCATGAAAAGACTTTCTACTCCCAAGGAGACAATAGATATTAAGCCGTAATGACGTCCGACGCGCGCATTTTCTCCGCCGCGCACCACATTTAAAAAAATCATAGCGTGAAAACCGTGGGTTCGATCCGCGTGCCCCTCGAAGGCGATTACAGCGGAGATGCAGCCCTTTCCAAAGAGCCATGAAAAGACTTTCTACTCCCAAGGAGACAAGAGATATTAAGCCGAAATGACGTCCGACGCGCGCATTTCCTCCGCCGCGCACCACATTTAAAAAAATCATAGCGTGAAAACCGTGGGTTCGATCCGCGTGCCGCTCGAAGGCGATTACAAGGGAGATGCATCCCTTTCAAAAGAGCCATGAACAGACTTTCTACTCCCAAGGAGACCAGAAATATTAACATATAAATCGTTACGCTCCAGTCGGATGAACGAGAAACGCTTGTACAATTGCAACGAATTGGAGAAAGTTTAAACAAACGCGCTGGCTTTGAACGCTCACATCTAGGCCGGGCCAACTCCAAATGGCGTGCAACTCGGTGTGCATCACCTCCATGACTGTCCCTAACGAACGCCACCTGCCACGCTTTCGGCCTATCCCTGGCGGCATTAAAAAATCGTAGCGTGATAACGATGGTTCCGATGCGCGTGCCGCTCGAAGGCGATTACAGGGAAGATACAGCCCTTTCCAAAGAGCCATGAACAGACTTTCTACTCCCAAGGAGACAAGAGATATTACGCGCATTTTCTCCGACGCGCACCACGTTTAAAAAATCGTAGCGTAAGAACGGTGGGTCCGATCCGCGTGCCGCTCGAAGGCGATTACAGGGGAGATGGAGCCCTTTCCAAAGAGGCATGAACAGACTTCCTACTCCCAAGGAGCCCAAAGATATTAAGCCGCAAATACGTCCTACGCGCGTCTTTTCTACGCCGCGCACCACATTTAAAAAATCGTAGCGTAAGAACGGTGGGTCCGATCCGCGTGCCGCTTAAAGGCGATTACAGGGGAGATGCAAACCTTTCCAAAGAGCCATGAAAAGACTTTCTACTCCCAAGGAGACAAGAGATATTAAGGCGCAATGACGTCCGACGCGCGCATTTTCTCCGCCGCGCAGCACATTTAAAAAAATCATAGCGTGAAAACCGTGGGTTCGATCCGCGTGCCGCTCGAAGGCGATTACAGGGGAGATGGAGCCCTTTCCAAAGAGGCATGAACAGACTTCCTACTCCCAAGGAGCCCAAAGATATTAAGCCGCAAATACGTCCTACGCGCGTCTTTTCTACGCCGCGCACCACATTTAAAAAATCGTAGCGTAAGAACGGTGGGTCCGATCCGCGTGCCGCTTAAAGGCGATTACAGGGAAGATGCAAACCTTTCCAAAGAGCCATGAACAGACTTTCTACTCCCAATGAGACAATAGATGTCAAGCCGCAAATACGTCCGGCGCGCGTCTATTCTCCGCCGCGCAACACATTTAAAAAAAATCGTAGCGTGAAAACCGTGGGTTCGATCCGCGTGCCGCTTAAAGGCGATTACAGGGGAGATGCAGCCCTTTCCAAAGAGCCATGAAAAGACTTTCTACTCCCAAGGAGACAAGAGATATTAAGCCGAAATGACGTCCGACGCGCGCATTTCCTCCGCCGCGCACCACATTTAAAAAAATCATAGCGTGAAAACCGTGGGTTCGATCCGCGTGCCGCTCGAAGGCGATTACAGGGGAGATGCAGCCCTTTCCAAAGAGGCATGAACAGACTGTCTACTCCCAAGGAGACAAGAGATATTAAGCAGCAATGATGTCCGACACGCGCATTTTCTCCGCCGCGCACCACATTTAAAAAATCTTAGCGTGAGAACGGTGGGTCCGATCCGCGTGCCGCTTAAAGGCGATTACAGGGGAGATGCAGCCCTTTCCAAAGAGCCATGAAAAGACTTTCTACTCCCAAGGAGACAAGAGATATTAAGCCGAAATGACGTCCGACGCGCGCATTTTCTCCGCCGCACACCACATTTAAAAAAATCATAGCGTGAAAACCGTGGGTTCGATCCGCGTGCCGCTCGAAGGCGATTACAGGGGAGATGCAGCCCTTTCCAAAGATCCATGAACAGACTTCCTACTCCCAAGGAGACAAGAGATATTAACATATAAAGCGTTACGCTCCAGTCGGATGAGCGAGAAACGCTTGAGCAGTTGCAACGAATTGGAGGAGAAAGTTTAAACAAACGCGCTGACTTTGAACGCTCACATCTAGGTCTGGCCATGTCCAAATGGCGTGCAACTCGGTGCGCATCACCTCCATGACTGTCCCTAACGAACGCCACCTGCCACGCTTTCGGCCCGTCCCTGGCGGCTTTAAAAAATCGTAGCGTGATAACCGTGGGTCCAATCCGCTTGAAGCTCGAAGGCGATTAGAGGGGAGATGCAGCCCTTTCCAAAGAGCCATGAACAGACTTCCTACTCCCAAGGAGACAAGAGATATTAAGCCACAAATACGTCCGGACCGCGTCTTTTCTCCGCAGCTCACCACATTTAAAAAAATCGTAGCGTGAAAACCGTGGGTTCGATATAGTATACATACAGAGTATATAGTTTGACCAAAAGATCGTGCTGATCTTTGATCTCCTGGTTCTTCATCTCCAGCGCCACTTTCAGACTCATAATGTCCTCCTCTATGGGCTGGTATAACACAGACACGAATCATCACTACAGCCAGTACAATGGAAAGGTGGGAATGTGTACTGAATGTGTACTGACGTTATAAGTGAGAGGTGGTGGTACTGGTGGATGTGTACTGACACTATAAGGGATCTCTACCTGCAGTGACAGTTTGAGCTTCTCAAGTTCTTCCTCCAGAGATTTCTTCTCCTGTTCACAGGCCATTTTCATATCTGCCAGAGCAAGTATCATTACTGCTGGATATAACACAGATTGTATATACTACATAATTACTGCTGAATATATAAAATATAATATATATAGTACTATACATATATTAGTGTCACTTTTATTGGAGCCTAAAGGCTAACATTCATTATTAGTTATGTTAGTATTATTGCATTTCCATAGTACTTACTCTTGATGGACCTGTTATGCTCCTCCTCCTCCTGCTGTTTCTGCAGGAGCTCTGTCTCCTCCTGCTGCTTGTGTTTCAGCATCTCCTGAAGAACCTGCAGCTCCTTCTGCTTCTGCAACCTCAACTCCTTCAGATGCTCCAAGAAACTGTTATCCAACTCCTCCTTCTCACACCGCAAACACTCCAATCGGGCCACAGGCCCCACTAGTGACACAGAACCACACACACACACACACACAGACACACACACACACACACAGAGAGAGATAAACATGTATAAATGTATAAGAATTTGTGGATAAAATTATTATGAGATTATTTATAATCAAACGACTACACTACACAACCACATCTTCCTTTTATTTACATATTATACAGATATTTAGAGATATTTACATTTTATTTACCCGCGTGCGTCTCTCTTCTCCAAGGTAGCGGAGAGATATGAAAGGATAAAAGGGGAAAAGAATAAAATGCACGTCGGTTTTAAATTCGCAGGCTACCTGCGCTGAAGGCGTGGAAAACGAGCAAGTGACGGAAAGGCTTCCGTACCCGATGGGTCCAAATCACATGCCCAGCAAAGTAGCCTTAAACCTGGACACACAATGGAGACCATTTGACCCTTTAAAATCATACTACAACCAGACTTCCAAGCCCAAGAGGTCACACAGTCATGCCCAGCAAAGTAGCTCTGGGCCTGGGCACACTTCACGCAGTTTGACCGTTTAAATAAAACTAGAAACAGACTTCCTGGCCCAAGAGGTCACACAGTCATGCCCAGCAAGGTTGCTTTAAACGTGGGCACACTTCAGACCGTTTCACTCTTTAAATCATTCAAAGCACCACATTTCAAGGCCCAAGAGGTCACAGAATCATGCCCATCAAAGTAGCTCTGGGCCTGGGCACACTTTACGGAGTTTGACCCTTTAAATAATACTACAACCAGACACATACAGGTGCGCACATATACACAGATACACATTCTGTTTAATTTCTTCACATCTGCAGACTAGAGTAAGCTGAGGGTATAGTGTTAAACCAGGAGCTACATAAACAGTATATAGTATATATAAAGAGGATATAGTGTTAAACCAGGTACTACATACAGAGTATATAGTATACATACAGAGTATATAGTTTGACCAAAAGATCGTGCTGATCTTTGATCTCCTGGTTCTTCATCTCCAGCGCCACTTTCAGACTCATAATGTCCTCCTCTATGGGCTGGTATAACCCACACATACGAATCATCACTACAGCCAGTACAATGGAAAGGTGGGAATGTGTACTGAATGTGTACTGACGTTATAAGTGAAAGGTGGAGGTACTGGTGGATGTGTACTGACACTATAAGGGATCTCTACCTGCAGTGACAGTCTGAGCTTCTCAAGTTCTTCCTCCAGAGATTTCTTCTCCTGTTCACAGGCCATTTTCATATCTGCCAGAGCAAGTATCATTACTGCTGGATATAACACAGATTGTATATACTACATAATTACTGCTGAATATATAAAATATAATATATATAGTACTATACATATATTAGTGTCACTTTTATTGGAGCCTAAAGGCTAACATTCATTATTAGTTATGTTAGTATTATTGCATTTCCATAGTACTTACTCTTGATGGACCTGTTATGCTCCTCCTCCTCCTGCTGTTTCTGCAGGAGCTCTGTCTCCTCCTGCTGCTTGTGTTTCAGCATCTCCTGAAGAACCTGCAGCTCCTTCTGCTTCTGCAACCTCAACTCCTTCAGCTGCTCCAACAAACTGTTATCCAACTCCTCCTTCTCACACCGCAAACACTCCAATCGGGCCACAGGCCCCACTAGTGACACAGAACCACACACACACACACACACACAAAGAGAGAGATAAACATGTATAAATATATAAGAATTTGTGGATAAAATTATTATGAGATTATTTATAATCAAACGACTACACTACCCAACCACATCTTCCTTTTATTTACATATTATACAGATATTTAGAGATATTTACATTTTATTTACCCGCGTGCGTCTCTCTTCTCCAAGGTAGCGGAGAGATATGAAAGGATAAAAGGGGAAAAGAATAAAATGCACGTCGGTTTTAAATTCGCAGGCTACCTGCGCTGAAGGCGTGGAAAACGAGCACGTGACGGAAAGGCTTCCGTACCCGATGGGTCCAAATCACATGCCCAGCAAAGTAGCCTTAAACCTGGACACACAATGGAGAGCATTTGACCCTTTAAAATCATACTACAACCAGACTTCCAGGCCCAAGAGGTCACACAGCCATGCCCAGCAAAGTAGCTCTGGGCCTGGGCACACTTCACGCAGTTTGACCGTTTAAATAAAACTAGAAACAGACTTCCTGGCCCAAGAGGTCACAGTCATACCCAGCAAAGTACGTTTAAACCTGGAAACAAATCAGATCCTTTCTGTCATTCAAAGGAATGGGCCTGCAACTCACAACCACATCCCCAGTGAAGCGCACCGTCACCCAGCCACACTACCCCACCTTGCCCGTCCTGGAACAACCACACCTCCAGGGCACCACATGCCAATCTCTCATGCCCAGCAAACTGCAACCTCACGCAGCCAGGCCACACACTGTCTCCCCTTGTACCGTCCAGGGACGAACTCCTCCACAAACCTGGTGTTCACGCGCACACACACAATTACAACGAATTGGTGGAGAACTTTGAAACAAACGTGCTGACTTTGAATACTCACATCTAGGCTGGGCCAGGTCCAAATGGCCTGCAGCTCGGTGCGCATTAACTGCTTGACTGTCCGTCACGAACGCCACCTGCCAAGCGTTCGTTCCGTCCCTGGCGGATTTTAAAAAATCGTAGCGTGAGAACGATGGGTCCGATCCGCGTGCCGCTTAAAGGCGATTACAGGGGAGATGCAACCCTTTCCAAAGAACCATGAAAAGACTTTCTACTCCCAAGGAAACGAGATATTAAGCCGCAATGACGTCCGACGCGCGCATTTTCTCCGCCGCGCAGCACATTTAAAAAAATCATAGCGTGAAAACCGTGGGTTCGATCCGCGTGCCGCTCGAAGGCGATTACAGGGGAGATGCAGCCCTTTCCAAAGAGGCATGAACAGACTTCCTACTCCCAAGGAGCCCAAAGATATTAAGCCGCAAATACGTCCTACGCGCGTCTTTTCTACGCCGCGCACCACATTTAAAAAATCGTATCGGAAGAACGGTGGGTCCAATCCGCGTGCCGCTTAAAGGCGATTACAAGGGAGATGCAACCCTTTCCAAAGAACCATGAAAAGACTTTCTACTCCCAAGGAAACGAGATATTAAGCCGCAATGACATCCGACGCGCGCATTTTCTCCGCCGCGCAGCACATTTAAAAAAATCATAGCGTGAAAACCGTGGGTTCGATCCGCATGCCGCTTAAAGGCGATTACAGGGGAGATGCAGCCCTTTCCAAAGAGCCATGAACAGACTTTCTACACCCAATGAGACAAGAGATATTAAGCCGCAAATACGTCCGGCGCGCGTCTTTTCTCCGCCGCGCAACACATTTAAAAAAAATCGTAGCGTGAAAAACGTGGGTTCGATCCGCGTGCCGCTCGAAGGCGATTACAGGGGAGATGCATCCCTTTCAAAAGAGCCATGAACAGACTTTCTACTCCCAAGGAGACCAGAAATATTAACATATAAAGCGTTACGCTCCAGTCGGATGAACGAGAAACGCTTGTACAATTGCAACGAATTGGAGGAGAAAGTTTAAACATACGCGCTGACTTTGAACGCTCACATCTAGGCCGGGCCAACTCCAAATGGCGTGCAACTCGGTGTGCATCACCTCCATGACTGTCCCTAACCAACGCCACCTGCCACGCTTTCGGCCTATCCCTGGCAGCATTAAAAAATCATAGCGTGATAACGATGGTTCCGATGCGCGTGCCGCTCGAAGGCGATTACAGGGGAGATACAGCCCTTTCCAAAGAGCCATGAACAGACTTTCTACTCCCAAGGAGACAAGAAATATTACGCGCATTTTCTCCGACGCGCACCACGTTTAAAAAATCGTAGCGTGAGAACGGTGGGTCCGATCCGCGTGCCGCTTAAAGGCGATTACAGGGGAGATGCAACCCTTTCGAAAGAACCATGAAAAGACTTTCTACTCCCAAGGAGACAAGAGATATTAAGCCGCAATGACGTCCGACGCGCGCATTTTCTCCGCCGCGCAGCACATTTAAAAAAATCATAGCGTGAAAACCGTGGGTTCGATCCGCGTGCCGGTCGAAGGCGATTACAGGGGAGATGCAGCCCTTTCCAAAGAGCCATGAACAGACTTTCTACTCCCAATGAGACAAGAGATATCAAGCCGCAAATACGTCCGGCGCGCGTCTATTCTCCGCCGCGCAACACATTTAAAAAAAATCGTAGCGTGAAAACCGTGGGTTCGATCCGCGTGCCGCTTAAAGGCGATTACAGGGGAGATGCAGCCCTTTCCAAAGAGCCATGAAAAGACTTTCTACTCCCAAGGAGACAAGAGATATTAAGCCGAAATGACGTCCGACGCGCGCATTTCCTCCGCCGAGCACCACATTTAAAAAAATCATAGCGTGAAAACCGTGGGTTCGATCCGCGTGCCGCTCGAAGGCGATTACAGGGGAGATGCAGCCCTTTCCAAAGAGGCATGAACAGACTTCCTACTCCCAAGGAGCCCAAAGATATTAAGCCGCAAATACGTCCTACGCGCGTCTTTTCTACGCCGCGCACCACATTTAAAAAATCGTATCGGAAGAACGGTGGGTCCAATCCGCGTGCCGCTTAAACGCGATTACAAGGGAGATGCAAACCTTTCCAAAGAGCCATGAACAGACTTTCTACTCCCAATGAGACAATAGATATCAAGCCGCAAATACGTCCGGCGCGCGTCTATTCTCCGCCGCGCAACACATTTAAAAAAAATCGTAGCGTGAAAACCGTGGGTTCGATCCGCGTGCCGCTTAAAGGCGATTACAGGGGAGATGCAGCCCTTTCCAAAGCGCCATGAAAAGACTTTCTACTCCCAAGGAGACAAGAGATATTAAGCCGAAATGACGTCCGACGCGCGCATTTCCTCCGCCGCGCACCACATTTAAAAAAATCATAGCGTGAAAACCGTGGGTTCGATCCGCGTGCCGCTCGAAGGCGACTACAGGGGAGATGCAGCCCTTTCCAAAGAGGCATGAACAGACTTCCTACTCCCAAGGAGCCCAAAGATATTAAGCCGCAAATACGTCCTACGCGCGTCTTTTCTACGCCGCGCACCACATTTAAAAAATCGTATCGGAAGAACGGTGGGTCCAATCCGCGTGCCGCTTAAAGGCGATTACAAGGGAGATGCAAACCTTTCCAAAGAGCCATGAAAAGACTTTCTACTCCCAAGGAGACAATAGATATTAAGCCGAAATGACGTCCGACGCGCGCATTTTCTCCGCCGCGCACCACATTTAAAAAAATCATAGCGTGAAAACCGTGGGTTCGATCCGCGTGCCGCTCGAAGGCGATTACAGCGGAGATGCAGCCCTTTCCAAAGAGCCATGAAAAGACTTTCTACTCCCAAGGAGACAAGAGATATTAAGCCGAAATGACGTCCGACGCGCGCATTTCCTCCGCCGCCCACCACATTTAAAAAAATCATAGCGTGAAAACCGTGGGTTCGATCCGCGTGCCGCTCGAAGGCGATTACAGGGGAGATGCAGCCCTTTCCAAAGAGCCATGAACAGACTTTCTACACCCAATGAGACAAGAGATATTAAGCCGCAAATACGTCCGGCGCGCGTCTTTTCTCCGCCGCGCAACACATTTAAAAAAAATCGTAGCGTGAAAAACGTGGGTTCGATCCGCGTGCCGCTCGAAGGCGATTACAGGGGAGATGCATCCCTTTCAAAAGAGCCATGAACAGACTTTCTACTCCCAAGGAGACCAGAAATATTAACATATAAATCGTTACGCTCCAGTCGGATGAACGAGAAACGCTTGTACAATTGCAACGAATTGGAGAAAGTTTAAACAAACGCGCTGACTTTGAACGCTCACATTTAGGCCGGGCCAACTCCAAATGGCGTGCAACTCGGTGTGCATCACCTCCATGACTGTCCCTAACGAACGCCACCTGCCACGCTTTCGGCCTATCCCTGGCGGCATTAAAAAATCGTAGCGTGATAACGATGGTTCCGATGCGCGTGCCGCTCGAAGGCGATTACAGGGAAGATACAGCCCTTTCCAAAGAGCCATGAACAGACTTTCTACTCCCAAGGAGACAAGAGATATTACGCGCATTTTCTCCGACGCGCACCACGTTTAAAAAATCGTAGCGTAAGAACGGTGGGTCCGATCCGCGTGCCGCTTAAAGGCGATTACAGGGGAGATGCAACCCTTTCCAAAGAACCATGAAAAGACTTTCTACTCCCAAGGAGACAAGAGATATTAAGCCGCAATGACGTCCGACGCGCGCATTTTCTCCGCCGCGCAGCACATTTAAAAAAATCATAGCGTGAAAACCGTGGGTTCGATCCGCGTGCCGCTCGAAGGCGATTACAGGGGAGATGGAGCCCTTTCCAAAGAGGCATGAACAGACTTCCTACTCCCAAGGAGCCCAAAGATATTAAGCCGCAAATACGTCCTACGCGCGTCTTTTCTACGCCGCGCACCACATTTAAAAAATCGTAGCGTAAGAACGGTGGGTCCGATCCGCGTGCCGCTTAAAGGCGATTACAGGGGAGATGCAAACCTTTCCAAAGCGCCATGAAAAGACTTTCTACTCCCAAGGAGACAAGAGATATTAAGCCGAAATGACGTCCGACGCGCGCATTTCCTCCGCCGCGCACCACATTTAAAAAAATCATAGCGTGAAAACCGTGGGTTCGATCCGCGTGCCGCTCGAAGGCGACTACAGGGGAGATGCAGCCCTTTCCAAAGAGGCATGAACAGACTTCCTACTCCCAAGGAGCCCAAAGATATTAAGCCGCAAATACGTCCTACGCGCGTCTTTTCTACGCCGCGCACCACATTTAAAAAATCGTATCGGAAGAACGGTGGGTCCAATCCGCGTGCCGCTTAAAGGCGATTACAAGGGAGATGCAAACCTTTCCAAAGAGCCATGAAAAGACTTTCTACTCCCAAGGAGACAATAGATATTAAGCCGAAATGACGTCCGACGCGCGCATTTTCTCCGCCGCGCACCACATTTAAAAAAATCATAGCGTGAAAACCGTGGGTTCGATCCGCGTGCCGCTCGAAGGCGATTACAGCGGAGATGCAGCCCTTTCCAAAGAGCCATGAAAAGACTTTCTACTCCCAAGGAGACAAGAGATATTAAGCCGAAATGACGTCCGACGCGCGCATTTCCTCCGCCGCCCACCACATTTAAAAAAATCATAGCGTGAAAACCGTGGGTTCGATCCGCGTGCCGCTCGAAGGCGATTACAGGGGAGATGCAGCCCTTTCCAAAGAGCCATGAACAGACTTTCTACACCCAATGAGACAAGAGATATTAAGCCGCAAATACGTCCGGCGCGCGTCTTTTCTCCGCCGCGCAACACATTTAAAAAAAATCGTAGCGTGAAAAACGTGGGTTCGATCCGCGTGCCGCTCGAAGGCGATTACAGGGGAGATGCATCCCTTTCAAAAGAGCCATGAACAGACTTTCTACTCCCAAGGAGACCAGAAATATTAACATATAAATCGTTACGCTCCAGTCGGATGAACGAGAAACGCTTGTACAATTGCAACGAATTGGAGAAAGTTTAAACAAACGCGCTGACTTTGAACGCTCACATCTAGGCCGGGCCAACTCCAAATGGCGTGCAACTCGGTGTGCATCACCTCCATGACTGTCCCTAACGAACGCCACCTGCCACGCTTTCGGCCTATCCCTGGCGGCATTAAAAAATCGTAGCGTGATAACGATGGTTCCGATGCGCGTGCCGCTCGAAGGCGATTACAGGGAAGATACAGCCCTTTCCAAAGAGCCATGAACAGACTTTCTACTCCCAAGGAGACAAGAGATATTACGCGCATTTTCTCCGACGCGCACCACGTTTAAAAAATCGTAGCGTAAGAACGGTGGGTCCGATCCGCGTGCCGCTTAAAGGCGATTACAGGGGAGATGCAACCCTTTCCAAAGAACCATGAAAAGACTTTCTACTCCCAAGGAGACAAGAGATATTAAGCCGCAATGACGTCCGACGCGCGCATTTTCTCCGCCGCGCAGCACATTTAAAAAAATCATAGCGTGAAAACCGTGGGTTCGATCCGCGTGCCGCTCGAAGGCGATTACAGGGGAGATGGAGCCCTTTCCAAAGAGGCATGAACAGACTTCCTACTCCCAAGGAGCCCAAAGATATTAAGCCGCAAATACGTCCTACGCGCGTCTTTTCTACGCCGCGCACCACATTTAAAAAATCGTAGCGTAAGAACGGTGGGTCCGATCCGCGTGCCGCTTAAAGGCGATTACAGGGGAGATGCAAACCTTTCCAAAGAGCCATGAAAAGACTTTCTACTCCCAAGGAGACAAGAGATATTAAGCCGCAATGACGTCCGACGCGCGCATTTTCTCCGCCGCGCAGCACATTTAAAAAAATCATAGCGTGAAAACCGTGGGTTCGATCCGCGTGCCGCTCGAAGGCGATTACAGGGGAGATGGAGCCCTTTCCAAAGAGGCATGAACAGACTTCCTACTCCCAAGGAGCCCAAAGATATTAAGCCGCAAATACGTCCTACGCGCGTCTTTTCTACGCCGCGCACCACATTTAAAAAATCGTAGCGTAAGAACGGTGGGTCCGATCCGCGTGCCGCTTAAAGGCGATTACAGGGAAGATGCAAACCTTTCCAAAGAGCCATGAACAGACTTTCTACTCCCAATGAGACAATAGATATCAAGCCGCAAATACGTCCGGCGCGCGTCTATTCTCCGCCGCGCAACACATTTAAAAAAAATCGTAGCGTGAAAACCGTGGGTTCGATCCGCGTGCCGCTTAAAGGCGATTACAGGGGAGATGCAGCCCTTTCCAAAGAGCCATGAAAAGACTTTCTACTCCCAAGGAGACAAGAGATATTAAGCCGAAATGACGTCCGACGCGCGCATTTCCTCCGCCGCGCACCACATTTAAAAAAATCATAGCGTGAAAACCGTGGGTTCGATCCGCGTGCCGCTCGAAGGCGATTACAGGGGAGATGCAGCCCTTTCCAAAGAGGCATGAACAGACTTTCTACTCCCAATGAGACAAGAGATATCAAGCCGCAAATACGTCCGGCGCGCGTCTATTCTCCGCCGCGCAACACATTTAAAAAAATCGTAGCGTGAAAACCGTGGGTTCGATCCGCGTGCCGCTTAAAGGCGATTACAGGGGAGATGCAGCCCTTTCCAAAGAGCCATGAAAAGACTTTCTACTCCCAAGGAGACAAGAGATATTAAGCCGAAATGACGTCCGACGCGCGCATTTCCTCCGCCGCGCACCACATTTTAAAAACTCATAGCGTGAAAACCGTGGGTTCGATCCGCGTGCCGCTCGAAGGCGATTACAGGGGAGATGCAGCCCTTTCCAAAGAGGCATGAACAGACTTCCTACTCCCAAGGAGCCCAAAGATATTAAGCCGCAAATACGTCCTACGCGCGTCTTTTCTACGCCGCGCACCACATTTAAAAAATCGTATCGGAAGAACGGTGGGTCCAATCCGCGTGCCGCTTAAAGGCGATTACAAGGGAGATGCAAACCTTTCCAAAGAGCCATGAAAAGACTTTCTACTCCCAAGGAGACCAGAAATATTAACATATAAAGCGTTACGCTCCAGTCGGATGAACGAGAAACGCTTGTACAATTGCAACGAATTGGAGGAGAAAGTTTAAACAAACGCGCTGACTTTGAACGCTCACATCTAGGCCGGGCCAACTCCAAATGGCGTGCAACTCGGTGTGCATCACCTCCATGACTGTCCCTAACCAACGCCACCTGCCACGCTTTCGGCCTATCCCTGGCGGCATTAAAAAATCGTAGCGTGATAACGATGGTTCCGATGCGCGTGCCGCTCGAAGGCGATTACAGGGGAGATACAGCCCTTTCCAAAGAGCCATGAACAGACTTTCTACTCCCAAGGAAACAAGAGATATTACGCGCATTTTCTCCGACGCGCATCACGTTTAAAAAATCGTAGCGTGAGAACGGTGGGTCCGATCCGCGTGCCGCTTAAAGGCGATTACAGGGGAGATGCAAACCTTTCCAAAGAGCCATGAAAAGACTTTCTACTCCCAAGGAGACAAGAGATATTAAGCCGCAATGACGTCCGACGCGCGCATTTTCTCCGACGCGCAACACATTTAAAAAAATCATAGCGTGAAAACCGTGGGTTCGATCCGCGTGCCGCTCGAAGGCGATTACAGGGGAGATGCAGCCCTTTCCAAAGAGCCATGAACAGACTTTCTACTCCCAATGAGACAAGAGATATCAAGCCGCAAATACGTCCGGCGCGCGTCTATTCTCCGCCGCGCAACACATTTAAAAAAAATCGTAGCGTGAAAACCGTGGGTTCGATCCGCGTGCCGCTTAAAGGCGATTACAGGGGAGATGCAGCCCTTTCCAAAGAGCCATGAAAAGACTTTCTACTCCCAAGGAGACAATAGATATTAAGCCGAAATGACGTCCGACGCGCGCATTTTCTCCGCCGCGCACCACATTTAAAAAAATCATAGCGTGAAAACCGTGGGTTCGATCCGCGTGCCGCTCGAAGGCGATTACAGCGGAGATGCAGCCCTTTCCAAAGAGCCATGAAAAGACTTTCTACTCCCAAGGAGACAAGAGATATTAAGCCGAAATGACGTCCGACGCGCGCATTTCCTCCTCCGCGCACCACATTTAAAAAAAATCGTAGCGTGAAAAACGTGGGTTCGATCCGCGTGCCGCTCGAAGGCGATTACAGGGGAGATGCATCCCTTTCAAAAGAGCCATGAACAGACTTTCTACTCCCAAGGAGACCAGAAATATTAACATATAAAGCGTTACGCTCCAGTCGGATGAACGAGAAACGCTTGTACAATTGCAACGAATTGGAGGAGAAAGTTTAAACAAACGCGCTGACTTTGAACGCTCACATCTAGGCCGGGCCAACTCCAAATGGCGTGCAACTCGGTGTGCATCACCTCCATGACTGTCCCTAACGAACGCCACCTGCCACGCTTTCGGCCTATCCCTGGCGGCATTAAAAAATCGTAGCGTGATAACGTTGGTTCCGATGCGCGTGCCGCTCGAAGGCGATTACAGGGGAGATACAGCCCTTTCCAAAGAGCCATGAACAGACTTTCTACTCCCAAGGAGACAAGAGATATTACGCGCATTTTCTCCGACGCGCAACACATTTAAAAAAATCATAGCGTGAAAACCGTGGGTTCGATCCGCGTGCCGCTCGAAGGCGATTACAGGGGAGATGCAGCCCTTTCCAAAGAGCCATGAAAAGACTTTCTACTCCCAAGGAGACAAGAGATATTAAGCCGAAATGACGTCCGACGCGCGCATTTCCTCCGCCGAGCACCACATTTAAAAAAATCATAGCGTGAAAACCGTGGGTTCGATCCGCGTGCCGCTCGAAGGCGATTACAGGGGAGATGCAGCCCTTTCCAAAGAGGCATGAACAGACTTCCTACTCCCAAGGAGCCCAAAGATATTAAGCCGCAAATACGTCCTACGCGCGTCTTTTCTACGCCGCGCACCACATTTAAAAAATCGTATCGGAAGAACGGTGGGTCCAATCCGCGTGCCGCTTAAACGCGATTACAAGGGAGATGCAAACCTTTCCAAAGAGCCATGAACAGACTTTCTACTCCCAATGAGACAATAGATATCAAGCCGCAAATACGTCCGGCGCGCGTCTATTCTCCGCCGCGCAACACATTTAAAAAAAATCGTAGCGTGAAAACCGTGGGTTCGATCCGCGTGCCGCTTAAAGGCGATTACAGGGGAGATGCAGCCCTTTCCAAAGCGCCATGAAAAGACTTTCTACTCCCAAGGAGACAAGAGATATTAAGCCGAAATGACGTCCGACGCGCGCATTTCCTCCGCCGCGCACCACATTTAAAAAAATCATAGCGTGAAAACCGTGGGTTCGATCCGCGTGCCGCTCGAAGGCGACTACAGGGGAGATGCAGCCCTTTCCAAAGAGGCATGAACAGACTTCCTACTCCCAAGGAGCCCAAAGATATTAAGCCGCAAATACGTCCTACGCGCGTCTTTTCTACGCCGCGCACCACATTTAAAAAATCGTATCGGAAGAACGGTGGGTCCAATCCGCGTGCCGCTTAAAGGCGATTACAAGGGAGATGCAAACCTTTCCAAAGAGCCATGAAAAGACTTTCTACTCCCAAGGAGACAATAGATATTAAGCCGAAATGACGTCCGACGCGCGCATTTTCTCCGCCGCGCACCACATTTAAAAAAATCATAGCGTGAAAACCGTGGGTTCGATCCGCGTGCCGCTCGAAGGCGATTACAGCGGAGATGCAGCCCTTTCCAAAGAGCCATGAAAAGACTTTCTACTCCCAAGGAGACAAGAGATATTAAGCCGAAATGACGTCCGACGCGCGCATTTCCTCCGCCGCGCACCACATTTAAAAAAATCATAGCGTGAAAACCGTGGGTTCGATCCGCGTGCCGCTCGAAGGCGATTACAGGGGAGATGCAGCCCTTTCCAAAGAGCCATGAACAGACTTTCTACACCCAATGAGACAAGAGATATTAAGCCGCAAATACGTCCGGCGCGCGTCTTTTCTCCGCCGCGCAACACATTTAAAAAAAATCGTAGCGTGAAAAACGTGGGTTCGATCCGCGTGCCGCTCGAAGGCGATTACAGGGGAGATGCATCCCTTTCAAAAGAGCCATGAACAGACTTTCTACTCCCAAGGAGACCAGAAATATTAACATATAAATCGTTACGCTCCAGTCGGATGAACGAGAAACGCTTGTACAATTGCAACGAATTGGAGAAAGTTTAAACAAACGCGCTGACTTTGAACGCTCACATCTAGGCCGGGCCAACTCCAAATGGCGTGCAACTCGGTGTGCATCACCTCCATGACTGTCCCTAACGAACGCCACCTGCCACGCTTTCGGCCTATCCCTGGCGGCATTAAAAAATCGTAGCGTGATAACGATGGTTCCGATGCGCGTGCCGCTCGAAGGCGATTACAGGGAAGATACAGCCCTTTCCAAAGAGCCATGAACAGACTTTCTACTCCCAAGGAGACAAGAGATATTACGCGCATTTTCTCCGACGCGCACCACGTTTAAAAAATCGTAGCGTAAGAACGGTGGGTCCGATCCGCGTGCCGCTTAAAGGCGATTACAGGGGAGATGCAACCCTTTCCAAAGAACCATGAAAAGACTTTCTACTCCCAAGGAGACAAGAGATATTAAGCCGCAATGACGTCCGACGCGCGCATTTTCTCCGCCGCGCAGCACATTTAAAAAAATCATAGCGTGAAAACCGTGGGTTCGATCCGCGTGCCGCTCGAAGGCGATTACAGGGGAGATGGAGCCCTTTCCAAAGAGGCATGAACAGACTTCCTACTCCCAAGGAGCCCAAAGATATTAAGCCGCAAATACGTCCTACGCGCGTCTTTTCTACGCCGCGCACCACATTTAAAAAATCGTAGCGTAAGAACGGTGGGTCCGATCCGCGTGCCGCTTAAAGGCGATTACAGGGGAGATGCAAACCTTTCCAAAGAGCCATGAAAAGACTTTCTACTCCCAAGGAGACAAGAGATATTAAGCCGCAATGACGTCCGACGCGCGCATTTTCTCCGCCGCGCAGCACATTTAAAAAAATCATAGCGTGAAAACCGTGGGTTCGATCCGCGTGCCGCTCGAAGGCGATTACAGGGGAGATGGAGCCCTTTCCAAAGAGGCATGAACAGACTTCCTACTCCCAAGGAGCCCAAAGATATTAAGCCGCAAATACGTCCTACGCGCGTCTTTTCTACGCCGCGCACCACATTTAAAAAATCGTAGCGTAAGAACGGTGGGTCCGATCCGCGTGCCGCTTAAAGGCGATTACAGGGAAGATGCAAACCTTTCCAAAGAGCCATGAACAGACTTTCTACTCCCAATGAGACAATAGATATCAAGCCGCAAATACGTCCGGCGCGCGTCTATTCTCCGCCGCGCAACACATTTAAAAAAAATCGTAGCGTGAAAACCGTGGGTTCGATCCGCGTGCCGCTTAAAGGCGATTACAGGGGAGATGCAGCCCTTTCCAAAGAGCCATGAAAAGACTTTCTACTCCCAAGGAGACAAGAGATATTAAGCCGAAATGACGTCCGACGCGCGCATTTCCTCCGCCGCGCACCACATTTAAAAAAATCATAGCGTGAAAACCGTGGGTTCGATCCGCGTGCCGCTCGAAGGCGATTACAGGGGAGATGCAGCCCTTTCCAAAGAGGCATGAACAGACTTTCTACTCCCAATGAGACAAGAGATATCAAGCCGCAAATACGTCCGGCGCGCGTCTATTCTCCGCCGCGCAACACATTTAAAAAAAATCGTAGCGTGAAAACCGTGGGTTCGATCCGCGTGCCGCTTAAAGGCGATTACAGGGGAGATGCAGCCCTTTCCAAAGAGCCATGAAAAGACTTTCTACTCCCAAGGAGACAAGAGATATTAAGCCGAAATGACGTCCGACGCGCGCATTTCCTCCGCCGCGCACCACATTTTAAAAACTCATAGCGTGAAAACCGTGGGTTCGATCCGCGTGCCGCTCGAAGGCGATTACAGGGGAGATGCAGCCCTTTCCAAAGAGGCATGAACAGACTTCCTACTCCCAAGGAGCCCAAAGATATTAAGCCGCAAATACGTCCTACGCGCGTCTTTTCTACGCCGCGCACCACATTTAAAAAATCGTATCGGAAGAACGGTGGGTCCAATCCGCGTGCCGCTTAAAGGCGATTACAAGGGAGATGCAAACCTTTCCAAAGAGCCATGAAAAGACTTTCTACTCCCAAGGAGACCAGAAATATTAACATATAAAGCGTTACGCTCCAGTCGGATGAACGAGAAACGCTTGTACAATTGCAACGAATTGGAGGAGAAAGTTTAAACAAACGCGCTGACTTTGAACGCTCACATCTAGGCCGGGCCAACTCCAAATGGCGTGCAACTCGGTGTGCATCACCTCCATGACTGTCCCTAACCAACGCCACCTGCCACGCTTTCGGCCTATCCCTGGCGGCATTAAAAAATCGTAGCGTGATAACGATGGTTCCGATGCGCGTGCCGCTCGAAGGCGATTACAGGGGAGATACAGCCCTTTCCAAAGAGCCATGAACAGACTTTCTACTCCCAAGGAAACAAGAGATATTACGCGCATTTTCTCCGACGCGCATCACGTTTAAAAAATCGTAGCGTGAGAACGGTGGGTCCGATCCGCGTGCCGCTTAAAGGCGATTACAGGGGAGATGCAAACCTTTCCAAAGAGCCATGAAAAGACTTTCTACTCCCAAGGAGACAAGAGATATTAAGCCGCAATGACGTCCGACGCGCGCATTTTCTCCGACGCGCAACACATTTAAAAAAATCATAGCGTGAAAACCGTGGGTTCGATCCGCGTGCCGCTCGAAGGCGATTA
This sequence comes from Electrophorus electricus, assembly GCF_041902795.1. Lineage (NCBI taxonomy): Eukaryota > Metazoa > Chordata > Actinopteri > Gymnotiformes > Gymnotidae > Electrophorus > Electrophorus electricus. The sequence goes on along the minus strand of NC_137505.1, from coordinate 24,304,752 downwards.
CAGGGGAGATGCAGCCCTTTCCAAAGAGCCATGAACAGACTTTCTACTCCCAATGAGACAAGAGATATCAAGCCGCAAATACGTCCGGCGCGCGTCTATTCTCCGCCGCGCAACACATTTAAAAAAAATCGTAGCGTGAAAACCGTGGGTTCGATCCGCGTGCCGCTTAAAGGCGATTACAGGGGAGATGCAGCCCTTTCCAAAGAGCCATGAAAAGACTTTCTACTCCCAAGGAGACAATAGATATTAAGCCGAAATGACGTCCGACGCGCGCATTTTCTCCGCCGCGCACCACATTTAAAAAAATCATAGCGTGAAAACCGTGGGTTCGATCCGCGTGCCGCTCGAAGGCGATTACAGCAGAGATGCAGCCCTTTCCAAAGAGCCATGAAAAGACTTTCTACTCCCAAGGAGACAAGAGATATTAAGCCGAAATGACGTCCGACGCGCGCATTTCCTCCTCCGCGCACCACATTTAAAAAAAATCCTAGCGTGAAAAACGTGGGTTCGATCCGCGTGCCGCTCGAAGGCGATTACAGGGGAGATGCATCCCTTTCAAAAGAGCCATGAACAGACTTTCTACTCCCAAGGAGACCAGAAATATTAACATATAAAGCGTTACGCTCCAGTCGGATGAACGAGAAACGCTTGTACAATTGCAACGAATTGGAGGAGAAAGTTTAAACAAACGCGCTGACTTTGAACGCTCACATCTAGGCCGGGCCAACTCCAAATGGCGTGCAACTCGGTGTGCATCACCTCCATGACTGTCCCTAACGAACGCCACCTGCCACGCTTTCGGCCTATCCCTGGCGGCATTAAAAAATCGTAGCGTGATAACGTTGGTTCCGATGCGCGTGCCGCTCGAAGGCGATTACAGGGGAGATACAGCCCTTTCCAAAGAGCCATGAACAGACTTTCTACTCCCAAGGAGACAAGAGATATTACGCGCATTTTCTCCGACGCGCAACACATTTAAAAAAATCATAGCGTGAAAACCGTGGGTTCGATCCGCGTGCCGCTCGAAGGCGATTACAGGGGAGATGCAGCCCTTTCCAAAGAGCCATGAACAGACTTTCTACTCCCAATGAGACAAGAGATATCAAGCCGCAAATACGTCCGGCGCGCGTCTATTCTCCGCCGCGCAACACATTTAAAAAAAATCGTAGCGTGAAAACCGTGGGTTCGATCCGCGTGCCGCTTAAAGGCGATTACAGGGGAGATGCAGCCCTTTCCAAAGAGCCATGAAAAGACTTTCTACTCCCAAGGAGACAAGAGATATTAAGCCGAAATGACGTCCGACGCGCGCATTTCCTCCGCCGAGCACCACATTTAAAAAAATCATAGCGTGAAAACCGTGGGTTCGATCCGCGTGCCGCTCGAAGGCGATTACAGGGGAGATGCAGCCCTTTCCAAAGAGGCATGAACAGACTTCCTACTCCCAAGGAGCCCAAAGATATTAAGCCGCAAATACGTCCTACGCGCGTCTTTTCTACGCCGCGCACCACATTTAAAAAATCGTATCGGAAGAACGGTGGGTCCAATCCGCGTGCCGCTTAAAGGCGATTACAAGGGAGATGCAAACCTTTCCAAAGAGCCATGAAAAGACTTTCTACTCCCAAGGAGACAATAGATATTAAGCCGAAATGACGTCCGACGCGCGCATTTTCTCCGCCGCGCACCACATTTAAAAAAATCATAGCGTGAAAACCGTGGGTTCGATCCGCGTGCCGCTCGAAGGCGATTACAGCGGAGATGCAGCCCTTTCCAAAGAGCCATGAAAAGACTTTCTACTCCCAAGGAGACAAGAGATATTAAGCCGAAATGACGTCCGACGCGCGCATTTCCTCCGCCGCGCACCACATTTAAAAAAATCATAGCGTGAAAACCGTGGGTTCGATCCGCTTGCCGCTCGAAGGCGATTACAGGGGAGATGCAGCCCTTTCCAAAGAGCCATGAACAGACTTTCTACACCCAATGAGACAAGAGATATTAAGCCGCAAATACGTCCGGCGCGCGTCTTTTCTCCGCCGCGCAACACATTTAAAAAAAAATCGTAGCGTGAAAAACGTGGGTTCGATCCGCGTGCCGCTCGAAGGCGATTACAGGGGAGATGCATCCCTTTCAAAAGAGCCATGAACAGACTTTCTACTCCCAAGGAGACCAGAAATATTAACATATAAAGCGTTACGCTCCAGTCGGATGAACGAGAAACGCTTGTACAATTGCAACGAATTGGAGGAGAAAGTTTAAACAAACGCGCTGACTTTGAACGCTCACATCTAGGCCGGGCCAACTCCAAATGGCGTGCAACTCGGTGTGCATCACCTCCATGACTGTCCCTAACGAACGCCACCTGCCACGCTTTCGGCCTATCCCTGGCGGCATTAAAAAATCGTAGCGTGATAACGATGGTTCCGATGCGCGTGCCGCTCGAAGGCGATTACAGGGGAGATACAGCCCTTTCCAAAGAGCCATGAACAGACTTTCTACTCCCAAGGAGACAAGAGATATTACGCGCATTTTCTCCGACGCGCACCACGTTTAAAAAATCGTAGCGAGAGAACGGTGGGTCCGATCCGCGTGCCGCTTAAAGGCGATTACAGGGGAGATGCAACCCTTTCCAAAGAACCATGAAAAGACTTTCTACTCCCAAGGAGACAAGAGATATTAAGCCGAAATGACGTCCGACGCGCGCATTTTCTCCGCCGCGCACCACATTTAAAAAAATCATAGCGTGAAAACCGTGGGTCCGATCCGCGTGCCGCTTAAAGGCGATTACAGGGAAGATGCAAACCTTTCCAAAGAGCCATGAACAGACTTTCTACTCCCAATGAGACAAGAGATATCAAGCCGCAAATACGTCCGGCGCGCGTCTATTCTCCGCCGCGCAACACATTTAAAAAAAATCGTAGCGTGAAAACCGTGGGTTCGATCCGCGTGCCGCTTAAAGGCGATTACAAGGGAGATGCAAACCTTTCCACAGAGCCATGAAAAGACTTTCTACTCCCAAGGAGACAATAGATATTAAGCCGTAATGACGTCCGACGCGCGCATTTTCTCCGCCGCGCACCACATTTAAAAAAATCATAGCGTGAAAACCGTGGGTTCGATCCGCGTGCCCCTCGAAGGCGATTACAGCGGAGATGCAGCCCTTTCCAAAGAGCCATGAAAAGACTTTCTACTCCCAAGGAGACAAGAGATATTAAGCCGAAATGACGTCCGACGCGCGCATTTCCTCCGCCGCGCACCACATTTAAAAAAATCATAGCGTGAAAACCGTGGGTTCGATCCGCGTGCCGCTCGAAGGCGATTACAGGGGAGATGCATCCCTTTCAAAAGAGCCATGAACAGACTTTCTACTCCCAAGGAGACCAGAAATATTAACATATAAATCGTTACGCTCCAGTCGGATGAACGAGAAACGCTTGTACAATTGCAACGAATTGGAGAAAGTTTAAACAAACGCGCTGACTTTGAACGCTCACATCTAGGCCGGGCCAACTCCAAATGGCGTGCAACTCGGTGTGCATCACCTCCATGACTGTCCCTAACGAACGCCACCTGCCACGCTTTCGGCCTATCCCTGGCGGCATTAAAAAATCGTAGCGTGATAACGATGGTTCCGATGCGCGTGCCGCTCGAAGGCGATTACAGGGAAGATACAGCCCTTTCCAAAGAGCCATGAACAGACTTTCTACTCCCAAGGAGACAAGAGATATTACGCGCATTTTCTCCGACGCGCACCACGTTTAAAAAATCGTAGCGTAAGAACGGTGGGTCCGATCCGCGTGCCGCTCGAAGGCGATTACAGGGGAGATGGAGCCCTTTCCAAAGAGGCATGAACAGACTTCCTACTCCCAAGGAGCCCAAAGATATTAAGCCGCAAATACGTCCTACGCGCGTCTTTTCTACGCCGCGCACCACATTTAAAAAATCGTAGCGTAAGAACGGTGGGTCCGATCCGTGTGCCGCTTAAAGGCGATTACAGGGGAGATGTAAACCTTTCCAAAGAGCCATGAAAAGACTTTCTACTCCCAAGGAGACCAGAGATATTAACAGATAAAACGTTACGCTCCAGTCGGATGAACGAGAAACGCTTGTACAATTGCAACGAATTGGAGGAGAAAGTTAAAACAAACGCGCTGATTTGAACGCTCACATCTAGGCCGGGCCAGGACCAAATGGCCTGCAACTCGGTGCGCATCACCTCCATGACGGTCCCTAACGAACGCCACCTGCCACGCTTTCGGCCTGTCCCTGGCGGCATTAAAAAATCGTAGAGTGATAACGATGGTTCCGATCCGGGTGCCGCTCGAAGGCGATAACAGTGGAGATGCAGCCCTTTCCAAAGAGCCATGAACAGACTTTCTACTCCCAAGGAGCCCAAAGATATTAAGCCGCAAATACGTCCTACGCGCGTCTTTTCTACGCCGCGCACCACATTTAAAAAATCGTATCGTAAGAACGGTGGGTCCGATCCGCGTGCCGCTTAAAGGCCATTACAGGGGAGATGCAGCCCTTTCCAAAGAGCCATGAACAGACTTTCTACTCCCAAGGAGACAAGAGATATTAAGCCACAATGACGTCCGACGCGCGCATTTTCTCCGACACGCACCACGTTTAAAAAATCGTAGCGTGAGAACGGTGGGTCCGATCCGCGTGCCGCTTAAAAGCGATTACAGGGGAGATGCATCCCTTTCCAAAGAGCCATGAACAGACTTTCTACTCCCAAGGAGCCCAAAGATATTAAGCCGCAAATACGTCCTACGCGCGTCTTTTCTACGCCGCGCACCACATTTAAAAAATCGTAGCGTAAGAACGGTGGGTCCGATCCGCGTGCCGCTTAAAGGCGATTACAGGGGAGATGCAACCCTTTCCAAAGAGCCATGAAAAGACTTTCTACTCCCAAGGAGACAAGAGATTTAAGCCGAAATGACGTCCGACGCGCGCATTTTCTCCGCCGCGCACCACATTTAAAAAAATCATAGTGTGAAAACCGTGGGTTCGATCCGCGTGCCGCTCGAAGGGGATTACAGGGGAGATGCAGCCCTTTCCAAAGAGCCATGAACAGACTTTCTACTCCCAAGGAGCCCAAAGATATTAAGCCGCAAATAAGTCCTACGCGCGTCTTTTCTACGCCGCGCACCACATTTAAAAAATCGTAGCGTAAGAACGGTGGGTCCGATCCGCGTGCCGCTTAAAGGCGATTACAGGGGAGATGCAACCCTTTCCAAAGAACCATGAAAAGACTTTCAACTCCCAAGGAGACAAGAGATATTAAGCCGCAATGACGTCCGACGCGCTCATTTTCTCCGCCGCGCAGCACATTTAAAAAAATCATAGCGTGAAAACCGTGGGTTCGATCCGCGTGCCGCTCGAAGGCGATTACAGGGGAGATGCAGCCCTTTCCAAAGAGCCATGAACAGACTTCCTACTCCCAAGGAGACAAGAGATATTAAGCAGCAATGATGTCCGACACGCGCATTTTCTCCGCCGCGCACCACATTTAAAAAATCTTAGCGTGAGAACGGTGGGTCCGATCCGCGTGCCGCTTAAAGGCGATTACAGGGGAGATGCAGCCCTTTCCAAAGAGCCATGAAAAGACTTTCTACTCCCAAGGAGACAAGAGATATTAAGCCGAAATGACGTCCGACGCGCGCATTTTCTCCGCCGCGCACCACATTTAAAAAAATCATAGCGTGAAAACCGTGGGTTCGATCCGCGTGCCGCTCGAAGGCGATTACAGGGGAGATGCAGCCCTTTCCAAAGATCCATGAACAGACTTCCTACTCCCAAGGAGACAAGAGATATTAACATATAAAGCGTTACGCTCCAGTCGGATGAGCGAGAAACGCTTGAGCAGTTGCAACGAATTGGAGGAGAAAGTTTAAACAAACGCGCTGACTTTGAACGCTCACATCTAGGTCTGGCCATGTCCAAATGGCGTGCAACTCGGTGCGCATCACCTCCATGACTGTCCCTAACGAACGCCACCTGCCACGCTTTCGGCCCGTCCCTGGCGGCTTTAAAAAATCGTAGCGTGATAACCGTGGGTCCAATCCGCTTGAAGCTCGAAGGCGATTAGAGGGGAGATGCAGCCCTTTCCAAAGAGCCATGAACAGACTTCCTACTCCCAAGGAGACAAGAGATATTAAGCCACAAATACGTCCGGACCGCGTCTTTTCTCCGCAGCTCACCACATTTAAAAAAATCGTAGCGTGAAAACCGTGGGTTCGATATAGTATACATACAGAGTATATAGTTTGACCAAAAGATCGTGCTGATCTTTGATCTCCTGGTTCTTCATCTCCAGCGCCACTTTCAGACTCATAATGTCCTCCTCTATGGGCTGGTATAACACAGACACGAATCATCACTACAGCCAGTACAATGGAAAGGTGGGAATGTGTACTGAATGTGTACTGACGTTATAAGTGAGAGGTGGTGGTACTGGTGGATGTGTACTGACACTATAAGGGATCTCTACCTGCAGTGACAGTTTGAGCTTCTCAAGTTCTTCCTCCAGAGATTTCTTCTCCTGTTCACAGGCCATTTTCATATCTGCCAGAGCAAGTATCATTACTGCTGGATATAACACAGATTGTATATACTACATAATTACTGCTGAATATATAAAATATAATATATATAGTACTATACATATATTAGTGTCACTTTTATTGGAGCCTAAAGGCTAACATTCATTATTAGTTATGTTAGTATTATTGCATTTCCATAGTACTTACTCTTGATGGACCTGTTATGCTCCTCCTCCTCCTGCTGTTTCTGCAGGAGCTCTGTCTCCTCCTGCTGCTTGTGTTTCAGCATGTCCTGAAGAACCTGCAGCTCCTTCTGCTTCTGCAACCTCAACTCCTTCAGCTGCTCCAACAAATTGTTCTCCAACTCCTCCTTCTCACACCGCAAACACTCCAATCGGGCCACAGGCCCCACTAGTGACACAGAACCACACACACACACGCACACACAGACACACACACACACACACACAGAGAGAGATAAACATGTACAAATTTATAAGAATTTGTGGATAAAATTATTATGAGATTATTTATAATCAAACGACTACACTATACAACCACATCTTCCTTTTATTTACATATTATACAGATATTTAGAGATATTTACATTTTATTTACCCGCGTGCGTCTCTCTTCTCCAAGGTAGCGGAGAGATATGAAAGGATAAAAGGGGAAAAGAATAAAATGCACGTCGGTTTTAAATTCGCAGGCTACCTGCGCTGAAGGCGTGGAAAACAAGCACGTGACGGAAAGGCTTCCGTACCCGATGGGTCCAAATCACATGCCCAGCAAAGTAGCCTTAAACCTGGACACACAATGGAGACCATTTGACCCTTTAAAATCATACTACAACCAGACTTCCAGGCCCAAGAGGTCACACAGTCATGCCCAGCAAAGTAGCTCTGGGCCTGGGCACACTTCACGCAGTTTGACCGTTTAAATAAAACTAGAAACAGACTTCCTGGCCCAAGAGGTCACAGTCATACCCAGCAAAGTACGTTTAAACCTGGAAACAAATCAGATCCTTTCTGTCATTCAAAGGAATGGGCCTGCAACTCACAACCACATCCCCAGTGAAGCGCACCGTCACCCAGCCACACTACCCCACCTTGCCCGTCCTGGAACAACCACACCTCCAGGGCACCACATGCCAATCTCTCATGCCCAGCAAACTGCAACCTCACGCAGCCAGGCCACACACTGTCTCCCCTTGTACCGTCCAAGGACGAACTCCTCCACAAACCTGGTGTTCACGCGCACACACGCAATTACAACGAATTGGTGGAGAACTTTGAAACAAACGTGCTGACTTTGAATACTCACATCTAGGCTGGGCCAGGTCCAAATGGCCTGCAGCTCGGTGCGCATTAACTGCTTGACTGTCCGTCACGAACGCCACCTGCCAAGCGTTCGTTCCGTCCCTGGCGGATTTTAAAAAATCGTAGCGTGAGAACGATGGGTCCGATCCGCGTGCCGCTTAAAGGCGATTACAGGGAAGATGCAACCCTTTCCAAAGAACCATGAAAAGACTTTCTACTCCCAAGGAAACGAGATATTAAGCCGCAATGACGTCCGACGCGCGCATTTTCTCCGCCGCGCAGCACATTTAAAAAAATCATAGCGTGAAAACCGTGGGTTCGATCCGCGTGCCGCTCGAAGGCGATTACAGGGGAGATGCAGCCCTTTCCAAAGAGGCATGAACAGACTTCCTACTCCCAAGGAGCCCAAAGATATTAAGCCGCAAATACGTCCTACGCGCGTCTTTTCTACGCCGCGCACCACATTTAAAAAATCGTATCGGAAGAACGGTGGGTCCAATCCGCGTGCCGCTTAAAGGCGATTACAAGGGAGATGCAAACCTTTCCAAAGAGCCATGAAAAGACTTTCTACTCCCAAGGAGACAATAGATATTAAGCCGAAATGACGTCCGACGCGCGCATTTTCTCCGCCGCGCACCACATTTAAAAAAATCATAGCGTGAAAACCGTGGGTTCGATCCGCGTGCCACTCGAAGGCGATTACAGCGGAGATGCAGCCCTTTCCAAAGAGCCATGAAAAGACTTTCTACTCCCAAGGAGAAAAGAGATTTTAAGCCGAAATGACGTCCGACGCGCGCATTTCCCCCGCCGCGCACCACATTTAAAAAAATCATAGCGTGAAAACCGTGGGTTCGATCCGCGTGCCGCTCGAAGGCGATTACAGGGGAGATGCAGCCCTTTCCAAAGAGCCATGAACAGACTTCCTACTCCCAAGGAGACAAGAGATATTAAGCCGCAAATACGTCCGGCGCGCGTCTTTTCTCCGCCGCGCAACACATTTAAAAAAAATCGTAGCGTGAGAACGGTGGGTCCGATCCGCGTGCCGCTTAAAGGCGATTACAGGGGAGATGCAGCCCTTTCCAAAGAGCCATGAAAAGACTTTCTACTCCCAAGGAGACAAGAGATATTAAGCCGAAATGACGTCCGACGCGCGCATTTTCTCCGCCGCGCACCACATTTTAAAAAATCATAGCGTGAAAACCGTGGGTTCCATCCGCGTGCCGCTCGAAGGCGATTACAGGGGAGATGCAGCCCTTTCCAAAGAGCCATGAACAGACTTCCTACTCCCAAGGAGCCCAAAGATATTAAGCCGCAAATACGTCCTACGCGCGTCTTTTCTACGCCGCGCACCACATTTAAAAAATCGTATCGTAAGAACGGTGGGTCCGATCCGCGTGCCGCTTAAAGGCGCTTACAGGGGAGATGCAGCCCTTTCCAAAGAGCCATGAATAGACTTTCTACTCCCAAGGAGACCAGAGATATTAACAGATAAAACGTTACGCTCCAGTCGGATGAGCGAGAAACGCTTGTACAATTGCAACGAATTGGAGGAGAAAGTTAAAACAAACGCGCTGATTTGAACGCTCACATCTAGGCCGGGCCAGGACCAAATGGCCTGCAACTCGGTGCGCATCACCTCCATGACGGTCCCTAACGAACGCCACCTGCCACGCTTTCGGCCTGTCCCTGGCGGCATTAAAAAATCGTAGAGTGATAACGATGGTTCCGATCCGGGTGCCGCTCGAAGGCGATAACAGTGGAGATGCAGCCCTTTCCAAAGAGCCATGAACAGACTTTCTACTCCCAAGGAGCCCAAAGATATTAAGCCGCAAATACGTCCTACGCGCGTCTTTTCTACGCCGCGCACCACATTTAAAAAATCGTATCGTAAGAACGGTGGGTCCGATCCGCGTGCCGCTTAAAGGCCATTACAGGGGAGATGCAGCCCTTTCCAAAGAGCCATGAACAGACTTTCTACTCCCAAGGAGACAAGAGATATTAAGCCACAATGACGTCCGACGCGCGCATTTTCTCCGACACGCACCACGTTTAAAAAATCGTAGCGTGAGAACGGTGGGTCCGATCCGCGTGCCGCTTAAAAGCGATTACAGGGGAGATGCATCCCTTTCCAAAGAGCCATGAACAGACTTTCTACTCCCAAGGAGCCCAAAGATATTAAGCCGCAAATACGTCCTACGCGCGTCTTTTCTACGCCGCGCACCACATTTAAAAAATCTTAGCGTGAGAACGGTGGGTCCGATCCGCGTGCCGCTTAAAGGCGATTACAGGGGAGATGCAACCCTTTCCAAAGAACCATGAAAAGACTTTCTACTCCCAAGGAAACGAGATATTAAGCCGCAATGACGTCTGACGCGCGCATTTTCTCCGCCGCGCAGCACATTTAAAAAAATCATAGCGTGAAAACCGTGGGTTCGATCCGCGTGCCGCTCGAAGGCGATTACAGGGGAGATGCAGCCCTTTCCAAAGAGGCATGAACAGACTTCCTACTCCCAAGGAGCCCAAAGATATTAAGCCGCAAATACGTCCTACGCGCGTCTTTTCTACGCCGCGCACCACATTTAAAAAATCGTATCGGAAGAACGGTGGGTCCAATCCGCGTGCCGCTTAAAGGCGATTACAAGGGAGATGCAACCCTTTCCAAAGAACCATGAAAAGACTTTCTACTCCCAAGGAAACGAGATATTAAGCCGCAATGACATCCGACGCGCGCATTTTCTCCGCCGCGCAGCACATTTAAAAAAATCATAGCGTGAAAACCGTGGGTTCGATCCGCATGCCGCTTAAAGGCGATTACAGGGGAGATGCAGCCCTTTCCAAAGAGCCATGAACAGACTTTCTACACCCAATGAGACAAGAGATATTAAGCCGCAAATACGTCCGGCGCGCGTCTTTTCTCCGCCGCGCAACACATTTAAAAAAAATCGTAGCGTGAAAAACGTGGGTTCGATCCGCGTGCCGCTCGAAGGCGATTACAGGGGAGATGCATCCCTTTCAAAAGAGCCATGAACAGACTTTCTACTCCCAAGGAGACCAGAAATATTAACATATAAAGCGTTACGCTCCAGTCGGATGAACGAGAAACGCTTGTACAATTGCAACGAATTGGAGGAGAAAGTTTAAACATACGCGCTGACTTTGAACGCTCACATCTAGGCCGGGCCAACTCCAAATGGCGTGCAACTCGGTGTGCATCACCTCCATGACTGTCCCTAACCAACGCCACCTGCCACGCTTTCGGCCTATCCCTGGCAGCATTAAAAAATCATAGCGTGATAACGATGGTTCCGATGCGCGTGCCGCTCGAAGGCGATTACAGGGGAGATACAGCCCTTTCCAAAGAGCCATGAACAGACTTTCTACTCCCAAGGAGACAAGAAATATTACGCGCATTTTCTCCGACGCGCACCACGTTTAAAAAATCGTAGCGTGAGAACGGTGGGTCCGATCCGCGTGCCGCTTAAAGGCGATTACAGGGGAGATGCAACCCTTTCGAAAGAACCATGAAAAGACTTTCTACTCCCAAGGAGACAAGAGATATTAAGCCGCAATGACGTCCGACGCGCGCATTTTCTCCGCCGCGCAGCACATTTAAAAAAATCATAGCGTGAAAACCGTGGGTTCGATCCGCGTGCCGGTCGAAGGCGATTACAGGGGAGATGCAGCCCTTTCCAAAGAGCCATGAACAGACTTTCTACTCCCAATGAGACAAGAGATATCAAGCCGCAAATACGTCCGGCGCGCGTCTATTCTCCGCCGCGCAACACATTTAAAAAAAATCGTAGCGTGAAAACCGTGGGTTCGATCCGCGTGCCGCTTAAAGGCGATTACAGGGGAGATGCAGCCCTTTCCAAAGAGCCATGAAAAGACTTTCTACTCCCAAGGAGACAAGAGATATTAAGCCGAAATGACGTCCGACGCGCGCATTTCCTCCGCCGAGCACCACATTTAAAAAAATCATAGCGTGAAAACCGTGGGTTCGATCCGCGTGCCGCTCGAAGGCGATTACAGGGGAGATGCAGCCCTTTCCAAAGAGGCATGAACAGACTTCCTACTCCCAAGGAGCCCAAAGATATTAAGCCGCAAATACGTCCTACGCGCGTCTTTTCTACGCCGCGCACCACATTTAAAAAATCGTATCGGAAGAACGGTGGGTCCAATCCGCGTGCCGCTTAAACGCGATTACAAGGGAGATGCAAACCTTTCCAAAGAGCCATGAACAGACTTTCTACTCCCAATGAGACAATAGATATCAAGCCGCAAATACGTCCGGCGCGCGTCTATTCTCCGCCGCGCAACACATTTAAAAAAAATCGTAGCGTGAAAACCGTGGGTTCGATCCGCGTGCCGCTTAAAGGCGATTACAGGGGAGATGCAGCCCTTTCCAAAGCGCCATGAAAAGACTTTCTACTCCCAAGGAGACAAGAGATATTAAGCCGAAATGACGTCCGACGCGCGCATTTCCTCCGCCGCGCACCACATTTAAAAAAATCATAGCGTGAAAACCGTGGGTTCGATCCGCGTGCCGCTCGAAGGCGACTACAGGGGAGATGCAGCCCTTTCCAAAGAGGCATGAACAGACTTCCTACTCCCAAGGAGCCCAAAGATATTAAGCCGCAAATACGTCCTACGCGCGTCTTTTCTACGCCGCGCACCACATTTAAAAAATCGTATCGGAAGAACGGTGGGTCCAATCCGCGTGCCGCTTAAAGGCGATTACAAGGGAGATGCAAACCTTTCCAAAGAGCCATGAAAAGACTTTCTACTCCCAAGGAGACAATAGATATTAAGCCGAAATGACGTCCGACGCGCGCATTTTCTCCGCCGCGCACCACATTTAAAAAAATCATAGCGTGAAAACCGTGGGTTCGATCCGCGTGCCGCTCGAAGGCGATTACAGCGGAGATGCAGCCCTTTCCAAAGAGCCATGAAAAGACTTTCTACTCCCAAGGAGACAAGAGATATTAAGCCGAAATGACGTCCGACGCGCGCATTTCCTCCGCCGCCCACCACATTTAAAAAAATCATAGCGTGAAAACCGTGGGTTCGATCCGCGTGCCGCTCGAAGGCGATTACAGGGGAGATGCAGCCCTTTCCAAAGAGCCATGAACAGACTTTCTACACCCAATGAGACAAGAGATATTAAGCCGCAAATACGTCCGGCGCGCGTCTTTTCTCCGCCGCGCAACACATTTAAAAAAAATCGTAGCGTGAAAAACGTGGGTTCGATCCGCGTGCCGCTCGAAGGCGATTACAGGGGAGATGCATCCCTTTCAAAAGAGCCATGAACAGACTTTCTACTCCCAAGGAGACCAGAAATATTAACATATAAATCGTTACGCTCCAGTCGGATGAACGAGAAACGCTTGTACAATTGCAACGAATTGGAGAAAGTTTAAACAAACGCGCTCACTTTGAACGCTCACATCTAGGCCGGGCCAACTCCAAATGGCGTGCAACTCGGTGTGCATCACCTCCATGACTGTCCCTAACGAACGCCACCTGCCACGCTTTCGGCCTATCCCTGGCGGCATTAAAAAATCGTAGCGTGATAACGATGGTTCCGATGCGCGTGCCGCTCGAAGGCGATTACAGGGAAGATACAGCCCTTTCCAAAGAGCCATGAACAGACTTTCTACTCCCAAGGAGACAAGAGATATTACGCGCATTTTCTCCGACGCGCACCACGTTTAAAAAATCGTAGCGTAAGAACGGTGGGTCCGATCCGCGTGCCGCTTAAAGGCGATTACAGGGGAGATGCAACCCTTTCCAAAGAACCATGAAAAGACTTTCTACTCCCAAGGAGACAAGAGATATTAAGCCGCAATGACGTCCGACGCGCGCATTTTCTCCGCCGCGCAGCACATTTAAAAAAATCATAGCGTGAAAACCGTGGGTTCGATCCGCGTGCCGCTCGAAGGCGATTACAGGGGAGATGGAGCCCTTTCCAAAGAGGCATGAACAGACTTCCTACTCCCAAGGAGCCCAAAGATATTAAGCCGCAAATACGTCCTACGCGCGTCTTTTCTACGCCGCGCACCACATTTAAAAAATCGTAGCGTAAGAACGGTGGGTCCGATCCGCGTGCCGCTTAAAGGCGATTACAGGGGAGATGCAAACCTTTCCAAAGAGCCATGAAAAGACTTTCTACTCCCAAGGAGACAAGAGATATTAAGCCGCAATGACGTCCGACGCGCGCATTTTCTCCGCCGCGCAGCACATTTAAAAAAATCATAGCGTGAAAACCGTGGGTTCGATCCGCGTGCCGCTCGAAGGCGATTACAGGGGAGATGGAGCCCTTTCCAAAGAGGCATGAACAGACTTCCTACTCCCAAGGAGCCCAAAGATATTAAGCCGCAAATACGTCCTACGCGCGTCTTTTCTACGCCGCGCACCACATTTAAAAAATCGTAGCGTAAGAACGGTGGGTCCGATCCGCGTGCCGCTTAAAGGCGATTACAGGGAAGATGCAAACCTTTCCAAAGAGCCATGAACAGACTTTCTACTCCCAATGAGACAATAGATATCAAGCCGCAAATACGTCCGGCGCGCGTCTATTCTCCGCCGCGCAACACATTTAAAAAAAATCGTAGCGTGAAAACCGTGGGTTCGATCCGCGTGCCGCTTAAAGGCGATTACAGGGGAGATGCAGCCCTTTCCAAAGAGCCATGAAAAGACTTTCTACTCCCAAGGAGACAAGAGATATTAAGCCGAAATGACGTCCGACGCGCGCATTTCCTCCGCCGCGCACCACATTTAAAAAAATCATAGCGTGAAAACCGTGGGTTCGATCCGCGTGCCGCTCGAAGGCGATTACAGGGGAGATGCAGCCCTTTCCAAAGAGGCATGAACAGACTTTCTACTCCCAATGAGACAAGAGATATCAAGCCGCAAATACGTCCGGCGCGCGTCTATTCTCCGCCGCGCAACACATTTAAAAAAAATCGTAGCGTGAAAACCGTGGGTTCGATCCGCGTGCCGCTTAAAGGCGATTACAGGGGAGATGCAGCCCTTTCCAAAGAGCCATGAAAAGACTTTCTACTCCCAAGGAGACAAGAGATATTAAGCCGAAATGACGTCCGACGCGCGCATTTCCTCCGCCGCGCACCACATTTTAAAAACTCATAGCGTGAAAACCGTGGGTTCGATCCGCGTGCCGCTCGAAGGCGATTACAGGGGAGATGCAGCCCTTTCCAAAGAGGCATGAACAGACTTCCTACTCCCAAGGAGCCCAAAGATATTAAGCCGCAAATACGTCCTACGCGCGTCTTTTCTACGCCGCGCACCACATTTAAAAAATCGTATCGGAAGAACGGTGGGTCCAATCCGCGTGCCGCTTAAAGGCGATTACAAGGGAGATGCAAACCTTTCCAAAGAGCCATGAAAAGACTTTCTACTCCCAAGGAGACCAGAAATATTAACATATAAAGCGTTACGCTCCAGTCGGATGAACGAGAAACGCTTGTACAATTGCAACGAATTGGAGGAGAAAGTTTAAACAAACGCGCTGACTTTGAACGCTCACATCTAGGCCGGGCCAACTCCAAATGGCGTGCAACTCGGTGTGCATCACCTCCATGACTGTCCCTAACCAACGCCACCTGCCACGCTTTCGGCCTATCCCTGGCGGCATTAAAAAATCGTAGCGTGATAACGATGGTTCCGATGCGCGTGCCGCTCGAAGGCGATTACAGGGGAGATACAGCCCTTTCCAAAGAGCCATGAACAGACTTTCTACTCCCAAGGAAACAAGAGATATTACGCGCATTTTCTCCGACGCGCATCACGTTTAAAAAATCGTAGCGTGAGAACGGTGGGTCCGATCCGCGTGCCGCTTAAAGGCGATTACAGGGGAGATGCAAACCTTTCCAAAGAGCCATGAAAAGACTTTCTACTCCCAAGGAGACAAGAGATATTAAGCCGCAATGACGTCCGACGCGCGCATTTTCTCCGACGCGCAACACATTTAAAAAAATCATAGCGTGAAAACCGTGGGTTCGATCCGCGTGCCGCTCGAAGGCGATTACAGGGGAGATGCAGCCCTTTCCAAAGAGCCATGAACAGACTTTCTACTCCCAATGAGACAAGAGATATCAAGCCGCAAATACGTCCGGCGCGCGTCTATTCTCCGCCGCGCAACACATTTAAAAAAAATCGTAGCGTGAAAACCGTGGGTTCGATCCGCGTGCCGCTTAAAGGCGATTACAGGGGAGATGCAGCCCTTTCCAAAGAGCCATGAAAAGACTTTCTACTCCCAAGGAGACAATAGATATTAAGCCGAAATGACGTCCGACGCGCGCATTTTCTCCGCCGCGCACCACATTTAAAAAAATCATAGCGTGAAAACCGTGGGTTCGATCCGCGTGCCGCTCGAAGGCGATTACAGCGGAGATGCAGCCCTTTCCAAAGAGCCATGAAAAGACTTTCTACTCCCAAGGAGACAAGAGATATTAAGCCGAAATGACGTCCGACGCGCGCATTTCCTCCTCCGCGCACCACATTTAAAAAAAATCGTAGCGTGAAAAACGTGGGTTCGATCCGCGTGCCGCTCGAAGGCGATTACAGGGGAGATGCATCCCTTTCAAAAGAGCCATGAACAGACTTTCTACTCCCAAGGAGACCAGAAATATTAACATATAAAGCGTTACGCTCCAGTCGGATGAACGAGAAACGCTTGTACAATTGCAACGAATTGGAGGAGAAAGTTTAAACAAACGCGCTGACTTTGAACGCTCACATCTAGGCCGGGCCAACTCCAAATGGCGTGCAACTCGGTGTGCATCACCTCCATGACTGTCCCTAACGAACGCCACCTGCCACGCTTTCGGCCTATCCCTGGCGGCATTAAAAAATCGTAGCGTGATAACGTTGGTTCCGATGCGCGTGCCGCTCGAAGGCGATTACAGGGGAGATACAGCCCTTTCCAAAGAGCCATGAACAGACTTTCTACTCCCAAGGAGACAAGAGATATTACGCGCATTTTCTCCGACGCGCAACACATTTAAAAAAATCATAGCGTGAAAACCGTGGGTTCGATCCGCGTGCCGCTCGAAGGCGATTACAGGGGAGATGCAGCCCTTTCCAAAGAGCCATGAAAAGACTTTCTACTCCCAAGGAGACAAGAGATATTAAGCCGAAATGACGTCCGACGCGCGCATTTCCTCCGCCGCGCACCACATTTAAAAAAATCATAGCGTGAAAACCGTGGGTTCGATCCGCGTGCCGCTCGAAGGCGATTACAGGGGAGATGCAGCCCTTTCCAAAGAGGCATGAACAGACTTTCTACTCCCAATGAGACAAGAGATATCAAGCCGCAAATACGTCCGGCGCGCGTCTATTCTCCGCCGCGCAACACATTTAAAAAAAATCGTAGCGTGAAAACCGTGGGTTCGATCCGCGTGCCGCTTAAAGGCGATTACAGGGGAGATGCAGCCCTTTCCAAAGAGCCATGAAAAGACTTTCTACTCCCAAGGAGACAAGAGATATTAAGCCGAAATGACGTCCGACGCGCGCATTTCCTCCGCCGCGCACCACATTTTAAAAACTCATAGCGTGAAAACCGTGGGTTCGATCCGCGTGCCGCTCGAAGGCGATTACAGGGGAGATGCAGCCCTTTCCAAAGAGGCATGAACAGACTTCCTACTCCCAAGGAGCCCAAAGATATTAAGCCGCAAATACGTCCTACGCGCGTCTTTTCTACGCCGCGCACCACATTTAAAAAATCGTATCGGAAGAACGGTGGGTCCAATCCGCGTGCCGCTTAAAGGCGATTACAAGGGAGATGCAAACCTTTCCAAAGAGCCATGAAAAGACTTTCTACTCCCAAGGAGACAAGAGATATCAAGCCGCAAATACGTCCTACGCGCGTCTTTTCTACGCCGCGCACCACATTTAAAAAATCGTATCGGAAGAACGGTGGGTCCAATCCGCGTGCCGCTTAAACGCGATTACAAGGGAGATGCAAACCTTTCCAAAGAGCCATGAACAGACTTTCTACTCCCAATGAGACAATAGATATCAAGCCGCAAATACGTCCGGCGCGCGTCTATTCTCCGCCGCGCAACACATTTAAAAAAAATCGTAGCGTGAAAACCGTGGGTTCGATCCGCGTGCCGCTTAAAGGCGATTACAGGGGAGATGCAGCCCTTTCCAAAGCGCCATGAAAAGACTTTCTACTCCCAAGGAGACAAGAGATATTAAGCCGAAATGACGTCCGACGCGCGCATTTCCTCCGCCGCGCACCACATTTAAAAAAATCATAGCGTGAAAACCGTGGGTTCGATCCGCGTGCCGCTCGAAGGCGACTACAGGGGAGATGCAGCCCTTTCCAAAGAGGCATGAACAGACTTCCTACTCCCAAGGAGCCCAAAGATATTAAGCCGCAAATACGTCCTACGCGCGTCTTTTCTACGCCGCGCACCACATTTAAAAAATCGTATCGGAAGAACGGTGGGTCCAATCCGCGTGCCGCTTAAAGGCGATTACAAGGGAGATGCAAACCTTTCCAAAGAGCCATGAAAAGACTTTCTACTCCCAAGGAGACAATAGATATTAAGCCGAAATGACGTCCGACGCGCGCATTTTCTCCGCCGCGCACCACATTTAAAAAAATCATAGCGTGAAAACCGTGGGTTCGATCCGCGTGCCGCTCGAAGGCGATTACAGCGGAGATGCAGCCCTTTCCAAAGAGCCATGAAAAGACTTTCTACTCCCAAGGAGACAAGAGATATTAAGCCGAAATGACGTCCGACGCGCGCATTTCCTCCGCCGCGCACCACATTTAAAAAAATCATAGCGTGAAAACCGTGGGTTCGATCCGCGTGCCGCTCGAAGGCGATTACAGGGGAGATGCAGCCCTTTCCAAAGAGCCATGAACAGACTTTCTACACCCAATGAGACAAGAGATATTAAGCCGCAAATACGTCCGGCGCGCGTCTTTTCTCCGCCGCGCAACACATTTAAAAAAAATCGTAGCGTGAAAAACGTGGGTTCGATCCGCGTGCCGCTCGAAGGCGATTACAGGGGAGATGCATCCCTTTCAAAAGAGCCATGAACAGACTTTCTACTCCCAAGGAGACCAGAAATATTAACATATAAATCGTTACGCTCCAGTCGGATGAACGAGAAACGCTTGTACAATTGCAACGAATTGGAGAAAGTTTAAACAAACGCGCTGACTTTGAACGCTCACATCTAGGCCGGGCCAACTCCAAATGGCGTGCAACTCGGTGTGCATCACCTCCATGACTGTCCCTAACGAACGCCACCTGCCACGCTTTCGGCCTATCCCTGGCGGCATTAAAAAATCGTAGCGTGATAACGATGGTTCCGATGCGCGTGCCGCTCGAAGGCGATTACAGGGAAGATACAGCCCTTTCCAAAGAGCCATGAACAGACTTTCTACTCCCAAGGAGACAAGAGATATTACGCGCATTTTCTCCGACGCGCACCACGTTTAAAAAATCGTAGCGTAAGAACGGTGGGTCCGATCCGCGTGCCGCTTAAAGGCGATTACAGGGGAGATGCAACCCTTTCCAAAGAACCATGAAAAGACTTTCTACTCCCAAGGAGACAAGAGATATTAAGCCGCAATGACGTCCGACGCGCGCATTTTCTCCGCCGCGCAGCACATTTAAAAAAATCATAGCGTGAAAACCGTGGGTTCGATCCGCGTGCCGCTCGAAGGCGATTACAGGGGAGATGGAGCCCTTTCCAAAGAGGCATGAACAGACTTCCTACTCCCAAGGAGCCCAAAGATATTAAGCCGCAAATACGTCCTACGCGCGTCTTTTCTACGCCGCGCACCACATTTAAAAAATCGTAGCGTAAGAACGGTGGGTCCGATCCGCGTGCCGCTTAAAGGCGATTACAGGGGAGATGCAAACCTTTCCAAAGAGCCATGAAAAGACTTTCTACTCCCAAGGAGACAAGAGATATTAAGCCGCAATGACGTCCGACGCGCGCATTTTCTCCGCCGCGCAGCACATTTAAAAAAATCATAGCGTGAAAACCGTGGGTTCGATCCGCGTGCCGCTCGAAGGCGATTACAGGGGAGATGGAGCCCTTTCCAAAGAGGCATGAACAGACTTCCTACTCCCAAGGAGCCCAAAGATATTAAGCCGCAAATACGTCCTACGCGCGTCTTTTCTACGCCGCGCACCACATTTAAAAAATCGTAGCGTAAGAACGGTGGGTCCGATCCGCGT
Source organism: Electrophorus electricus (assembly GCF_041902795.1). Classification (NCBI taxonomy): domain Eukaryota; kingdom Metazoa; phylum Chordata; class Actinopteri; order Gymnotiformes; family Gymnotidae; genus Electrophorus; species Electrophorus electricus. Next base: position 24,284,667 of record NC_137505.1, on the reverse strand, counting down.
GCCGCTTAAAGGCGATTACAGGGAAGATGCAAACCTTTCCAAAGAGCCATGAACAGACTTTCTACTCCCAATGAGACAATAGATATCAAGCCGCAAATACGTCCGGCGCGCGTCTATTCTCCGCCGCGCAACACATTTAAAAAAAATCGTAGCGTGAAAACCGTGGGTTCGATCCGCGTGCCGCTTAAAGGCGATTACAGGGGAGATGCAGCCCTTTCCAAAGAGCCATGAAAAGACTTTCTACTCCCAAGGAGACAAGAGATATTAAGCCGAAATGACGTCCGACGCGCGCATTTCCTCCGCCGCGCACCACATTTAAAAAAATCATAGCGTGAAAACCGTGGGTTCGATCCGCGTGCCGCTCGAAGGCGATTACAGGGGAGATGCAGCCCTTTCCAAAGAGGCATGAACAGACTTTCTACTCCCAAGGAGCCCAAAGATATTAAGCCGCAAATAAGTCCTACGCGCGTCTTTTCTACGCCGCGCACCACATTTAAAAAATCGTAGCGTAAGAACGGTGGGTCCGATCCGCGTGCCGCTTAAAGGCGATTACAGGGGAGATGCAACCCTTTCCAAAGAACCATGAAAAGACTTTCAACTCCCAAGGAGACAAGAGATATTAAGCCGCAATGACGTCCGACGCGCTCATTTTCTCCGCCGCGCAGCACATTTAAAAAAATCATAGCGTGAAAACCGTGGGTTCGATCCGCGTGCCGCTCGAAGCCGATTACAGGGGAGATGCAGCCCTTTCCAAAGAGCCATGAACAGACTTCCTACTCCCAAGGAGACAAGAGATATTAAGCAGCAATGATGTCCGACACGCGCATTTTCTCCGCCGCGCACCACATTTAAAAAATCTTAGCGTGAGAACGGTGGGTCCGATCCGCGTGCCGCTTAAAGGCGATTACAGGGGAGATGCAGCCCTTTCCAAAGAGCCATGAAAAGACTTTCTACTCCCAAGGAGACAAGAGATATTAAGCCGAAATGACGTCCGACGCGCGCATTTTCTCCGCCGCGCACCACATTTAAAAAAATCATAGCGTGAAAACCGTGGGTTCGATCTGCGTGCCGCTCGAAGGCGATTACAGGGGAGATGCAGCCCTTTCCAAAGATCCATGAACAGACTTCCTACTCCCAAGGAGACAAGAGATATTAACATATAAAGCGTTACGCTCCAGTCGGATGAGCGAGAAACGCTTGAGCAGTTGCAACGAATTGGAGGAGAAAGTTTAAACAAACGCGCTGACTTTGAACGCTCACATCTAGGTCTGGCCATGTCCAAATGGCGTGCAACTCGGTGCGCATCACCTCCATGACTGTCCCTAACGAACGCCACCTGCCACGCTTTCGGCCCGTCCCTGGCGGCTTTAAAAAAATCGTACCGTGATAACCGTGGGTCCAATCCGCTTGAAGCTCGAAGGCGATTAGAGGGGAGATGCAGCCCTTTCCAAAGAGCCATGAACAGACTTCCTACTCCCAAGGAGACAAGAGATATTAAGCCACAAATACGTCCGGACCGCGTCTTTTCTCCGCAGCTCACCACATTTAAAAAAATCGTAGCGTGAAAACCGTGGGTTCGATATAGTATACATACAGAGTATATAGTTTGACCAAAAGATCGTGCTGATCTTTGATCTCCTGGTTCTTCATCTCCAGCGCCACTTTCAGACTCATAATGTCCTCCTCTATGGGCTGGTATAACACAGACACGAATCATCACTACAGCCAGTACAATGGAAAGGTGGGAATGTGTACTGAATGTGTACTGACGTTATAAGTGAGAGGTGGTGGTACTGGTGGATGTGTACTGACACTATAAGGGATCTCTACCTGCAGTGACAGTTTGAGCTTCTCAAGTTCTTCCTCCAGAGATTTCTTCTCCTGTTCACAGGCCATTTTCATATCTGCCAGAGCAAGTATCATTACTGCTGGATATAACACAGATTGTATATACTACATAATTACTGCTGAATATATAAAATATAATATATATAGTACTATACATATATTAGTGTCACTTTTATTGGAGCCTAAAGGCTAACATTCATTATTAGTTATGTTAGTATTATTGCATTTCCATAGTACTTACTCTTGATGGACCTGTTATGCTCCTCCTCCTCCTGCTGTTTCTGCAGGAGCTCTGTCTCCTCCTGCTGCTTGTGTTTCAGCATCTCCTGAAGAACCTGCAGCTCCTTCTGCTTCTGCAACCTCAACTCCTTCAGCTGCTCCAAGAAACTGTTATCCAACTCCTCCTTCTCACACCGCAAACACTCCAATCGGGCCACAGGCCCCACTAGTGACACAGAACCACACACACACACACACACAGACACACACACACACACACACAGAGAGATAAACATGTATAAATGTATAAGAATTTGTGGATAAAATTATTATGAGATTATTTAGAATCAAACGACTACACTACACAACCACATCTTCCTTTTATTTACATATTATACAGATATTTAGAGATATTTACATTTTATTTACCCGCGTGCGTCTCTCTTCTCCAAGGTAGCGGAGAGATATGAAAGGATAAAAGGGGAAAAGAATAAAATGCACGTCGGTTTTAAATTCGCAGGCTACCTGCGCTGAAGGCGTGGAAAACGAGCACGTGACGGAAAGGCTTCCGTACCCGATGGGTCCAAATCACATGCCCAGCAAAGTAGCCTTAAACCTGGACACACAATGGAGACCATTTGACCCTTTAAAATCATACTACAACCAGACTTCCAGGCCCAAGAGGTCACACAGTCATGCCCAGCAAAGTAGCTCTGGGCCTGGGCACACTTCACGCAGTTTGACCGTTTAAATAAAACTAGAAACAGACTTCCTGGCCCAAGAGGTCACACAGTCATGCCCAGCAAGGTTGCTTTAAACGTGGGCACACTTCAGACCGTTTCACTCTTTAAATCATTCAAAGCACCACATTTCAAGGCCCAAGAGGTCACAGAATCATGCCCATCAAAGTAGCTCTGGGCCTGGGCACACTTTACGGAGTTTGACCCTTTAAATAGTACTACAACCAGACACATACAGGTGCGCACATATACACAGATACACATTCTGTTTAATTTCTTCACATCTGCAGACTAGAGTAAGCTGAGGGTATAGTGTTAAACCAGGAGCTACATAAACAGTATATAGTATATATAAAGAGGATATAGTGTTAAACCAGGTACTACATACAGAGTATATAGTATACATACAGAGTATATAGTTTGACCAAAAGATCGTGCTGATCTTTGATCTCCTGGTTCTTCATCTCCAGCGCCACTTTCAGACTCATAATGTCCTCCTCTATGGGCTGGTATAACCCACACATACGAATCATCACTACAGCCAGTACAATGGAAAGGTGGGAATGTGTACTGAATGTGTACTGACGTTATAAGTGAAAGGTGGAGGTACTGGTGGATGTGTACTGACACTATAGGGGATCTCTACCTGCAGTGACAGTCTGAGCTTCTCAAGTTCTTCCTCCAGAGATTTCTTCTCCTGTTCACAGGCCATTTTCATATCTGCCAGAGCAAGTATCATTACTGCTGGATATAACACAGATTGTATATACTACATAATTACTGCTGAATATATAAAATATAATATATATAGTACTATACATATATTAGTGTCACTTTTATTGGAGCCTAAAGGCTAACATTCATTATTAGTTATGTTAGTATTATTGCATTTCCATAGTACTTACTCTTGATGGACCTGTTATGCTCCTCCTCCTCCTGCTGTTTCTGCAGGAGCTCTGTCTCCTCCTGCTGCTTGTGTTTCAGCATCTCCTGAAGAACCTGCAGCTCCTTCTGCTTCTGCAACCTCAACTCCTTCAGCTGCTCCAAGAAACTGTTATCCAACTCCTCCTTCTCACACCGCAAACACTCCAATCGGGCCACAGGCCCCACTAGTGACACAGAACCACACACACACACACACACACACACACACACACACACACACACACACACACACACAGACAAAGAGAGAGATAAACATGTATAAATGTATAAGAATTTGTGGATAAAATTATTATGAGATTATTTATAATGAAACGACTACACTACACAACCACTTCTTCCTTTTATTTACATATTATACAGATATTTAGAGATATTTACATTTTATTTACCCGCGTGCGTCTCTCTTCTCCAAGGTAGCGGAGAGATATGAAGGGATAAAAGGGGAAAAGAATAAAATGCACGTCGGTTTTAAATTCGCAGGCTACCTACGCTGAAGGCGTGGAAAACCAGCACGTGACGGAAAGGCTTCCGTACCCGATGGGTCCAAATCACATGCCCAGCAAAGTAGCCTTAAACCTGGACACACAATGGAGACCATTTGACCCTTTAAAATCATACTACAACCAGACTTCCAGGCCCAAGAGGTCACACAGTCATGCCCAGCAAAGTAGCTCTGGGCCTGGGCACACTTCACGCAGTTTGACCGTTTAAATAAAACTAGAAACAGACTTCCTGGCCCAAGAGGTCACAGTCATACCCAGCAAAGTACGTTTAAACCTGGAAACAAATCAGATCCTTTCTGTCATTCAAAGGAATGGGCCTGCAACTCACAACCACATCCCCAGTGAAGCGCACCGTCACCCAGCCACACTACCCCACCTTGCCCGTCCTGGAACAACCACACCTCCAGGGCACCACATGCCAATCTCTCATGCCCAGCAAACTGCAACCTCACGCAGCCAGGCCACACACTGTCTCCCCTTGTACCGTCCAAGGACGAACTCCTCCACAAACCTGGTGTTCACGCGCACACACGCAATTACAACGAATTGGTGGAGAACTTTGAAACAAACGTGCTGACTTTGAATACTCACATCTAGGCTGGGCCAGGTCCAAATGGCCTGCAGCTCGGTGCGCATTAACTGCTTGACTGTCCGTCACGAACGCCACCTGCCAAGCGTTCGTTCAGTCCCTGGCGGATTTTAAAAAATCGTAGCGTGAGAACGATGGGTCCGATCCGCGTGCCGCTTAAAGGCGATTACAGGGGAGATGCAACCCTTTCCAAAGAACCATGAAAAGACTTTCTACTCCCAAGGAAACGAGATATTAAGCCGCAATGACGTCCGACGCGCGCATTTTCTCCGCCGCGCAGCACATTTAAAAAAATCATAGCGTGAAAACCGTGGGTTCGATCCGCGTGCCGCTCGAAGGCGATTACAGGGGAGATGCAGCCCTTTCCAAAGAGGCATGAACAGACTTCCTACTCCCAAGGAGCCCAAAGATATTAAGCCGCAAATACGTCCTACGCGCGTCTTTTCTACGCCGCGCACCACATTTAAAAAATCGTATCGGAAGAACGGTGGGTCCAATCCGCGTGCCGCTTAAAGGCGATTACAAGGGAGATGCAAACCTTTCCAAAGAGCCATGAAAAGACTTTCTACTCCCAAGGAGACAATAGATATTAAGCCGAAATGACGTCCGACGCGCGCATTTTCTCCGCCGCGCACCACATTTAAAAAAATCATAGCGTGAAAACCGTGGGTTCGATCCGCGTGCCACTCGAAGGCGATTACAGCGGAGATGCAGCCCTTTCCAAAGAGCCATGAAAAGACTTTCTACTCCCAAGGAGAAAAGAGATATTAAGCCGAAATGACGTCCGACGCGCGCATTTCCCCCGCCGCGCACCACATTTAAAAAAATCATAGCGTGAAAACCGTGGGTTCGATCCGCGTGCCGCTCGAAGGCGATTACAGGGGAGATGCAGCCCTTTCCAAAGAGCCATGAACAGACTTCCTACTCCCAAGGAGACAAGAGATATTAAGCCGCAAATACGTCCGGCGCGCGTCTTTTCTCCGCCGCGCAACACATTTAAAAAAAATCGTAGCGTGAGAACGGTGGGTCCGATCCGCGTGCCGCTTAAAGGCGATTACAGGGGAGATGCAGCCCTTTCCAAAGAGCCATGAAAAGACTTTCTACTCCCAAGGAGACAAGAGATATTAAGCCGAAATGACGTCCGACGCGCGCATTTTCTCCGCCGCGCACCACATTTTAAAAAATCATAGCGTGAAAACCGTGGGTTCCATCCGCGTGCCGCTCGAAGGCGATTACAGGGGAGATGCAGCCCTTTCCAAAGAGCCATGAACAGACTTCCTACTCCCAAGGAGCCCAAAGATATTAAGCCGCAAATACGTCCTACGCGCGTCTTTTCTACACCGCGCACCACATTTAAAAAATCGTATCGTAAGAACGGTGGGTCCGATCCGCGTGCCGCTTAAAGGCGCTTACAGGGGAGATGCAGCCCTTTCCAAAGAGCCATGAATAGACTTTCTACTCCCAAGGAGACCAGAGATATTAACAGATAAAACGTTACGCTCCAGTCGGATGAACGAGAAACGCTTGTACAATTGCAACGAATTGGAGGAGAAAGTTAAAACAAACGCGCTGATTTGAACGCTCACATCTAGGCCGGGCCAGGACCAAATGGCCTGCAACTCGGTGCGCATCACCTCCATGACGGTCCCTAACGAACGCCACCTGCCACGCTTTCGGCCTGTCCCTGGCGGCATTAAAAAATCGTAGAGTGATAACGATGGTTCCGATCCGGGTGCCGCTCGAAGGCGATAACAGTGGAGATGCAGCCCTTTCCAAAGAGCCATGAACAGACTTTCTACTCCCAAGGAGCCCAAAGATATTAAGCCGCAAATACGTCCTACGCGCGTCTTTTCTACGCCGCGCACCACATTTAAAAAATCGTATCGTAAGAACGGTGGGTCCGATCCGCGTGCCGCTTAAAGGCCATTACAGGGGAGATGCAGCCCTTTCCAAAGAGCCATGAACAGACTTTCTACTCCCAAGGAGACAAGAGATATTAAGCCACAATGACGTCCGACGCGCGCATTTTCTCCGACACGCACCACGTTTAAAAAATCGTAGCGTGAGAACGGTGGGTCCGATCCGCGTGCCGCTTAAAAGCGATTACAGGGGAGATGCATCCCTTTCCAAAGAGCCATGAACAGACTTTCTACTCCCAAGGAGCCCAAAGATATTAAGCCGCAAATACGTCCTACGCGCGTCTTTTCTACGCCGCGCACCACATTTAAAAAATCGTAGCGTAAGAACGGTGGGTCCGATCCGCGTGCCGCTTAAAGGCGATTACAGGGGAGATGCAACCCTTTCCAAAGAGCCATGAAAAGACTTTCTACTCCCAAGGAGACAAGAGATTTAAGCCGAAATGACGTCCGACGCGCGCATTTTCTCCGCCGCGCACCACATTTAAAAAAATCATAGTGTGAAAACCGTGGGTTCGATCCGCGTGCCGCTCGAAGGGGATTACAGGGGAGATGCAGCCCTTTCCAAAGAGCCATGAACAGACTTTCTACTCCCAAGGAGCCCAAAGATATTAAGCCGCAAATAAGTCCTACGCGCGTCTTTTCTACGCCGCGCACCACATTTAAAAAATCGTAGCGTAAGAACGGTGGGTCCGATCCGCGTGCCGCTTAAAGGCGATTACAGGGGAGATGCAACCCTTTCCAAAGAACCATGAAAAGACTTTCAACTCCCAAGGAGACAAGAGATATTAAGCCGCAATGACGTCCGACGCGCTCATTTTCTCCGCCGCGCAGCACATTTAAAAAAATCATAGCGTGAAAACCGTGGGTTCGATCCGCGTGCCGCTCGAAGGCGATTACAGGGGAGATGCAGCCCTTTCCAAAGAGCCATGAACAGACTTCCTACTCCCAAGGAGACAAGAGATATTAAGCAGCAATGATGTCCGACACGCGCATTTTCTCCGCCGCGCACCACATTTAAAAAATCTTAGCGTGAGAACGGTGGGTCCGATCCGCGTGCCGCTTAAAGGCGATTACAGGGGAGATGCAGCCCTTTCCAAAGAGCCATGAAAAGACTTTCTACTCCCAAGGAGACAAGAGATATTAAGCCGAAATGACGTCCGACGCGCGCATTTTCTCCGCCGCGCACCACATTTAAAAAAATCATAGCGTGAAAACCGTGGGTTCGATCCGCGTGCCGCTCGAAGGCGATTACAGGGGAGATGCAGCCCTTTCCAAAGATCCATGAACAGACTTCCTACTCCCAAGGAGACAAGAGATATTAACATATAAAGCGTTACGCTCCAGTCGGATGAGCGAGAAACGCTTGAGCAGTTGCAACGAATTGGAGGAGAAAGTTTAAACAAACGCGCTGACTTTGAACGCTCACATCTAGGTCTGGCCATGTCCAAATGGCGTGCAACTCGGTGCGCATCACCTCCATGACTGTCCCTAACGAACGCCACCTGCCACGCTTTCGGCCCGTCCCTGGCGGCTTTAAAAAATCGTAGCGTGATAACCGTGGGTCCAATCCGCTTGAAGCTCGAAGGCGATTAGAGGGGAGATGCAGCCCTTTCCAAAGAGCCATGAACAGACTTCCTACTCCCAAGGAGACAAGAGATATTAAGCCACAAATACGTCCGGACCGCGTCTTTTCTCCGCAGCTCACCAAATTTAAAAAAATCGTAGCGTGAAAACCGTGGGTTCGATATAGTATACATACAGAGTATATAGTTTGACCAAAAGATCGTGCTGATCTTTGATCTCCTGGTTCTTCATCTCCAGCGCCACTTTCAGACTCATAATGTCCTCCTCTATGGGCTGGTATAACACAGACACGAATCATCACTACAGCCAGTACAATGGAAAGGTGGGAATGTGTACTGAATGTGTACTGACGTTATAAGTGAGAGGTGGTGGTACTGGTGGATGTGTACTGACACTATAAGGGATCTCTACCTGCAGTGACAGTTTGAGCTTCTCAAGTTCTTCCTCCAGAGATTTCTTCTCCTGTTCACAGGCCATTTTCATATCTGCCAGAGCAAGTATCATTACTGCTGGATATAACACAGATTGTATATACTACATAATTACTGCTGAATATATAAAATATAATATATATAGTACTATACATATATTAGTGTCACTTTTATTGGAGCCTAAAGGCTAACATTCATTATTAGTTATGTTAGTATTATTGCATTTCCATAGTACTTACTCTTGATGGACCTGTTATGCTCCTCCTCCTCCTGCTGTTTCTGCAGGAGCTCTGTCTCCTCCTGCTGCTTGTGTTTCAGCATGTCCTGAAGAACCTGCAGCTCCTTCTGCTTCTGCAACCTCAACTCCTTCAGCTGCTCAAACAAACTGTTCTCCAACTCCTCCTTCTCACACCGCAAACACTCCAATCGGGCCACAGGCCCCACTAGTGACACAGAACCACACACACACACACACACACAGACACACACACACACACACACAGAGAGAGATAAACATGTATAAATGTATAAGAATTTGTGGATAAAATTATTATGAGATTATTTATAATCAAACGACTACACTACACAACCACATCTTCCTTTTATTTACATATTATACAGATATTTAGAGATATTTACATTTTATTTACCCGCGTGCGTCTCTCTTCTCCAAGGTAGCGGAGAGATATGAAAGGATAAAAGGGGAAAAGAATAAAATGCACGTCGGTTTTAAATTCGCAGGCTACCTGCGCTGAAGGCGTGGAAAACGAGCACGTGACGGAAAGGCTTCCGTACCCGATGGGTCCAAATCACATGCCCAGCAAAGTAGCCTTAAACCTGGACACACAATGGAGACCATTTGACCCTTTAAAATCATACTACAACCAGACTTCCAGGCCCAAGAGGTCACACAGTCATGCCCAGCAAAGTAGCTCTGGGCCTGGGCACACTTCACGCAGTTTGACCGTTTAAATAAAACTAGAAACAGACTTCCTGGCCCAAGAGGTCACAGTCATACCCAGCAAAGTACGTTTAAACCTGGAAACAAATCAGATCCTTTCTGTCATTCAAAGGAATGGGCCTGCAACTCACAACCACATCCCCAGTGAAGCGCACCGTCACCCAGCCACACTACCCCACCTTGCCCGTCCTGGAACAACCACACCTCCAGGGCACCACATGCCAATCTCTCATGCCCAGCAAACTGCAACCTCACGCAGCCAGGCCACACACTGTCTCCCCTTGTACCGTCCAAGGACGAACTCCTCCACAAACCTGGTGTTCACGCGCACACACGCAATTACAACGAATTGGTGGAGAACTTTGAAACAAACGTGCTGACTTTGAATACTCACATCTAGGCTGGGCCAGGTCCAAATGGCCTGCAGCTCGGTGCGCATTAACTGCTTGACTGTCCGTCACGAACGCCACCTGCCAAGCGTTCGTTCCGTCCCTGGCGGATTTTAAAAAATCGTAGCGTGAGAACGATGGGTCCGATCCGCGTGCCGCTTAAAGGCGATTACAGGGGAGATGCAACCCTTTCCAAAGAACCATGAAAAGACTTTCTACTCCCAAGGAAACGAGATATTAAGCCGCAATGACGTCCGACGCGCGCATTTTCTCCGCCGCGCAGCACATTTAAAAAAATCATAGCGTGAAAACCGTGGGTTCGATCCGCGTGCCGCTCGAAGGCGATTACAGGGGAGATGCAGCCCTTTCCAAAGAGGCATGAACAGACTTCCTACTCCCAAGGAGCCCAAAGATATTAAGCCGCAAATACGTCCTACGCGCGTCTTTTCTACGCCGCGCACCACATTTAAAAAATCGTATCGGAAGAACGGTGGGTCCAATCCGCGTGCCGCTTAAAGGCGATTACAAGGGAGATGCAACCCTTTCCAAAGAACCATGAAAAGACTTTCTACTCCCAAGGAAACGAGATATTAAGCCGCAATGACATCCGACGCGCGCATTTTCTCCGCCGCGCAGCACATTTAAAAAAATCATAGCGTGAAAACCGTGGGTTCGATCCGCATGCCGCTTAAAGGCGATTACAGGGGAGATGCAGCCCTTTCCAAAGAGCCATGAACAGACTTTCTACACCCAATGAGACAAGAGATATTAAGCCGCAAATACGTCCGGCGCGCGTCTTTTCTCCGCCGCGCAACACATTTAAAAAAAATCGTAGCGTGAAAAACGTGGGTTCGATCCGCGTGCCGCTCGAAGGCGATTACAGGGGAGATGCATCCCTTTCAAAAGAGCCATGAACAGACTTTCTACTCCCAAGGAGACCAGAAATATTAACATATAAAGCGTTACGCTCCAGTCGGATGAACGAGAAACGCTTGTACAATTGCAACGAATTGGAGGAGAAAGTTTAAACATACGCGCTGACTTTGAACGCTCACATCTAGGCCGGGCCAACTCCAAATGGCGTGCAACTCGGTGTGCATCACCTCCATGACTGTCCCTAACCAACGCCACCTGCCACGCTTTCGGCCTATCCCTGGCAGCATTAAAAAATCATAGCGTGATAACGATGGTTCCGATGCGCGTGCCGCTCGAAGGCGATTACAGGGGAGATACAGCCCTTTCCAAAGAGCCATGAACAGACTTTCTACTCCCAAGGAGACAAGAAATATTACGCGCATTTTCTCCGACGCGCACCACGTTTAAAAAATCGTAGCGTGAGAACGGTGGGTCCGATCCGCGTGCCGCTTAAAGGCGATTACAGGGGAGATGCAACCCTTTCGAAAGAACCATGAAAAGACTTTCTACTCCCAAGGAGACAAGAGATATTAAGCCGCAATGACGTCCGACGCGCGCATTTTCTCCGCCGCGCAGCACATTTAAAAAAATCATAGCGTGAAAACCGTGGGTTCGATCCGCGTGCCGCTCGAAGGCGATTACAGGGGAGATGGAGCCCTTTCCAAAGAGGCATGAACAGACTTCCTACTCCCAAGGAGCCCAAAGATATTAAGCCGCAAATACGTCCTACGCGCGTCTTTTCTACGCCGCGCACCACATTTAAAAAATCGTAGCGTAAGAACGGTGGGTCCGATCCGCGTGCCGCTTAAAGGCGATTACAGGGGAGATGCAAACCTTTCCAAAGAGCCATGAAAAGACTTTCTACTCCCAAGGAGACAAGAGATATTAAGCCGCAATGACGTCCGACGCGCGCATTATCTCCGCCGCGCAGCACATTTAAAAAAATCATAGCGTGAAAACCGTGGGTTCGATCCGCGTGCCGGTCGAAGGCGATTACAGGGGAGATGCAGCCCTTTCCAAAGAGCCATGAACAGACTTTCTACTCCCAATGAGACAAGAGATATCAAGCCGCAAATACGTCCGGCGCGCGTCTATTCTCCGCCGCGCAACACATTTAAAAAAAATCGTAGCGTGAAAACCGTGGGTTCGATCCGCGTGCCGCTTAAAGGCGATTACAGGGGAGATGCAGCCCTTTCCAAAGCGCCATGAAAAGACTTTCTACTCCCAAGGAGACAAGAGATATTAAGCCGAAATGACGTCCGACGCGCGCATTTCCTCCGCCGCGCACCACATTTAAAAAAATCATAGCGTGAAAACCGTGGGTTCGATCCGCGTGCCGCTCGAAGGCGACTACAGGGGAGATGCAGCCCTTTCCAAAGAGGCATGAACAGACTTCCTACTCCCAAGGAGCCCAAAGATATTAAGCCGCAAATACGTCCTACGCGCGTCTTTTCTACGCCGCGCACCACATTTAAAAAATCGTATCGGAAGAACGGTGGGTCCAATCCGCGTGCCGCTTAAAGGCGATTACAAGGGAGATGCAAACCTTTCCAAAGAGCCATGAAAAGACTTTCTACTCCCAAGGAGACAATAGATATTAAGCCGAAATGACGTCCGACGCGCGCATTTTCTCCGCCGCGCACCACATTTAAAAAAATCATAGCGTGAAAACCGTGGGTTCGATCCGCGTGCCGCTCGAAGGCGATTACAGCGGAGATGCAGCCCTTTCCAAAGAGCCATGAAAAGACTTTCTACTCCCAAGGAGACAAGAGATATTAAGCCGAAATGACGTCCGACGCGCGCATTTCCTCCGCCGCGCACCACATTTAAAAAAATCATAGCGTGAAAACCGTGGGTTCGATCCGCGTGCCGCTCGAAGGCGATTACAGGGGAGATGCAGCCCTTTCCAAAGAGCCATGAACAGACTTTCTACACCCAATGAGACAAGAGATATTAAGCCGCAAATACGTCCGGCGCGCGTCTTTTCTCCGCCGCGCAACACATTTAAAAAAAATCGTAGCGTGAAAAACGTGGGTTCGATCCGCGTGCCGCTCGAAGGCGATTACAGGGGAGATGCATCCCTTTCAAAAGAGCCATGAACAGACTTTCTACTCCCAAGGAGACCAGAAATATTAACATATAAATCGTTACGCTCCAGTCGGATGAACGAGAAACGCTTGTACAATTGCAACGAATTGGAGAAAGTTTAAACAAACGCGCTGACTTTGAACGCTCACATCTAGGCCGGGCCAACTCCAAATGGCGTGCAACTCGGTGTGCATCACCTCCATGACTGTCCCTAACGAACGCCACCTGCCACGCTTTCGGCCTATCCCTGGCGGCATTAAAAAATCGTAGCGTGATAACGATGGTTCCGATGCGCGTGCCGCTCGAAGGCGATTACAGGGAAGATACAGCCCTTTCCAAAGAGCCATGAACAGACTTTCTACTCCCAAGGAGACAAGAGATATTACGCGCATTTTCTCCGACGCGCACCACGTTTAAAAAATCGTAGCGTAAGAACGGTGGGTCCGATCCGCGTGCCGCTTAAAGGCGATTACAGGGGAGATGCAACCCTTTCCAAAGAACCATGAAAAGACTTTCTACTCCCAAGGAGACAAGAGATATTAAGCCGCAATGACGTCCGACGCGCGCATTTTCTCCGCCGCGCAGCACATTTAAAAAAATCATAGCGTGAAAACCGTGGGTTCGATCCGCGTGCCGCTCGAAGGCGATTACAGGGGAGATGGAGCCCTTTCCAAAGAGGCATGAACAGACTTCCTACTCCCAAGGAGCCCAAAGATATTAAGCCGCAAATACGTCCTACGCGCGTCTTTTCTACGCCGCGCACCACATTTAAAAAATCGTAGCGTAAGAACGGTGGGTCCGATCCGCGTGCCGCTTAAAGGCGATTACAGGGGAGATGCAAACCTTTCCAAAGAGCCATGAAAAGACTTTCTACTCCCAAGGAGACAAGAGATATTAAGCCGCAATGACGTCCGACGCGCGCATTTTCTCCGCCGCGCAGCACATTTAAAAAAATCATAGCGTGAAAACCGTGGGTTCGATCCGCGTGCCGCTCGAAGGCGATTACAGGGGAGATGGAGCCCTTTCCAAAGAGGCATGAACAGACTTCCTACTCCCAAGGAGCCCAAAGATATTAAGCCGCAAATACGTCCTACGCGCGTCTTTTCTACGCCGCGCACCACATTTAAAAAATCGTAGCGTAAGAACGGTGGGTCCGATCCGCGTGCCGCTTAAAGGCGATTACAGGGAAGATGCAAACCTTTCCAAAGAGCCATGAACAGACTTTCTACTCCCAATGAGACAATAGATATCAAGCCGCAAATACGTCCGGCGCGCGTCTATTCTCCGCCGCGCAACACATTTAAAAAAAATCGTAGCGTGAAAACCGTGGGTTCGATCCGCGTGCCGCTTAAAGGCGATTACAGGGGAGATGCAGCCCTTTCCAAAGAGCCATGAAAAGACTTTCTACTCCCAAGGAGACAAGAGATATTAAGCCGAAATGACGTCCGACGCGCGCATTTCCTCCGCCGCGCACCACATTTAAAAAAATCATAGCGTGAAAACCGTGGGTTCGATCCGCGTGCCGCTCGAAGGCGATTACAGGGGAGATGCAGCCCTTTCCAAAGAGGCATGAACAGACTTTCTACTCCCAAGGAGCCCAAAGATATTAAGCCGCAAATAAGTCCTACGCGCGTCTTTTCTACGCCGCGCACCACATTTAAAAAATCGTAGCGTAAGAACGGTGGGTCCGATCCGCGTGCCGCTTAAAGGCGATTACAGGGGAGATGCAACCCTTTCCAAAGAACCATGAAAAGACTTTCAACTCCCAAGGAGACAAGAGATATTAAGCCGCAATGACGTCCGACGCGCTCATTTTCTCCGCCGCGCAGCACATTTAAAAAAATCATAGCGTGAAAACCGTGGGTTCGATCCGCGTGCCGCTCGAAGCCGATTACAGGGGAGATGCAGCCCTTTCCAAAGAGCCATGAACAGACTTCCTACTCCCAAGGAGACAAGAGATATTAAGCAGCAATGATGTCCGACACGCGCATTTTCTCCGCCGCGCACCACATTTAAAAAATCTTAGCGTGAGAACGGTGGGTCCGATCCGCGTGCCGCTTAAAGGCGATTACAGGGGAGATGCAGCCCTTTCCAAAGAGCCATGAAAAGACTTTCTACTCCCAAGGAGACAAGAGATATTAAGCCGAAATGACGTCCGACGCGCGCATTTTCTCCGCCGCGCACCACATTTAAAAAAATCATAGCGTGAAAACCGTGGGTTCGATCTGCGTGCCGCTCGAAGGCGATTACAGGGGAGATGCAGCCCTTTCCAAAGATCCATGAACAGACTTCCTACTCCCAAGGAGACAAGAGATATTAACATATAAAGCGTTACGCTCCAGTCGGATGAGCGAGAAACGCTTGAGCAGTTGCAACGAATTGGAGGAGAAAGTTTAAACAAACGCGCTGACTTTGAACGCTCACATCTAGGTCTGGCCATGTCCAAATGGCGTGCAACTCGGTGCGCATCACCTCCATGACTGTCCCTAACGAACGCCACCTGCCACGCTTTCGGCCCGTCCCTGGCGGCTTTAAAAAATCGTACCGTGATAACCGTGGGTCCAATCCGCTTGAAGCTCGAAGGCGATTAGAGGGGAGATGCAGCCCTTTCCAAAGAGCCATGAACAGACTTCCTACTCCCAAGGAGACAAGAGATATTAAGCCACAAATACGTCCGGACCGCGTCTTTTCTCCGCAGCTCACCACATTTAAAAAAATCGTAGCGTGAAAACCGTGGGTTCGATATAGTATACATACAGAGTATATAGTTTGACCAAAAGATCGTGCTGATCTTTGATCTCCTGGTTCTTCATCTCCAGCGCCACTTTCAGACTCATAATGTCCTCCTCTATGGGCTGGTATAACACAGACACGAATCATCACTACAGCCAGTACAATGGAAAGGTGGGAATGTGTACTGAATGTGTACTGACGTTATAAGTGAGAGGTGGTGGTACTGGTGGATGTGTACTGACACTATAAGGGATCTCTACCTGCAGTGACAGTTTGAGCTTCTCAAGTTCTTCCTCCAGAGATTTCTTCTCCTGTTCACAGGCCATTTTCATATCTGCCAGAGCAAGTATCATTACTGCTGGATATAACACAGATTGTATATACTACATAATTACTGCTGAATATATAAAATATAATATATATAGTACTATACATATATTAGTGTCACTTTTATTGGAGCCTAAAGGCTAACATTCATTATTAGTTATGTTAGTATTATTGCATTTCCATAGTACTTACTCTTGATGGACCTGTTATGCTCCTCCTCCTCCTGCTGTTTCTGCAGGAGCTCTGTCTCCTCCTGCTGCTTGTGTTTCAGCATCTCCTGAAGAACCTGCAGCTCCTTCTGCTTCTGCAACCTCAACTCCTTCAGCTGCTCCAAGAAACTGTTATCCAACTCCTCCTTCTCACACCGCAAACACTCCAATCGGGCCACAGGCCCCACTAGTGACACAGAACCACACACACACACACACACAGACACACACACACACACACACAGAGAGATAAACATGTATAAATGTATAAGAATTTGTGGATAAAATTATTATGAGATTATTTATAATCAAACGACTACACTACACAACCACATCTTCCTTTTATTTACATATTATACAGATATTTAGAGATATTTACATTTTATTTACCCGCGTGCGTCTCTCTTCTCCAAGGTAGCGGAGAGATATGAAAGGATAAAAGGGGAAAAGAATAAAATGCACGTCGGTTTTAAATTCGCAGGCTACCTGCGCTGAAGGCGTGGAAAACGAGCACGTGACGGAAAGGCTTCCGTACCCGATGGGTCCAAATCACATGCCCAGCAAAGTAGCCTTAAACCTGGACACACAATGGAGACCATTTGACCCTTTAAAATCATACTACAACCAGACTTCCAGGCCCAAGAGGTCACACAGTCATGCCCAGCAAAGTAGCTCTGGGCCTGGGCACACTTCACGCAGTTTGACCGTTTAAATAAAACTAGAAACAGACTTCCTGGCCCAAGAGGTCACACAGTCATGCCCAGCAAGGTTGCTTTAAACGTGGGCACACTTCAGACCGTTTCACTCTTTAAATCATTCAAAGCACCACATTTCAAGGCCCAAGAGGTCACAGAATCATGCCCATCAAAGTAGCTCTGGGCCTGGGCACACTTTACGGAGTTTGACCCTTTAAATAGTACTACAACCAGACACATACAGGTGCGCACATATACACAGATACACATTCTGTTTAATTTCTTCACATCTGCAGACTAGAGTAAGCTGAGGGTATAGTGTTAAACCAGGAGCTACATAAACAGTATATAGTATATATAAAGAGGATATAGTGTTAAACCAGGTACTACATACAGAGTATATAGTATACATACAGAGTATATAGTTTGACCAAAAGATCGTGCTGATCTTTGATCTCCTGGTTCTTCATCTCCAGCGCCACTTTCAGACTCATAATGTCCTCCTCTATGGGCTGGTATAACCCACACATACGAATCATCACTACAGCCAGCACAATGGAAAGGTGGGAATGTGTACTGAATGTGTACTGACGTTATAAGTGAAAGGTGGAGGTACTGGTGGATGTGTACTGACACTATAGGGGATCTCTACCTGCAGTGACAGTCTGAGCTTCTCAAGTTCTTCCTCCAGAGATTTCTTCTCCTGTTCACAGGCCATTTTCATATCTGCCAGAGCAAGTATCATTACTGCTGGATATAACACAGATTGTATATACTACATAATTACTGCTGAATATATAAAATATAATATATATAGTACTATACATATATTAGTGTCACTTTTATTGGAGCCTAAAGGCTAACATTCATTATTAGTTATGTTAGTATTATTGCATTTCCATAGTACTTACTCTTGATGGACCTGTTATGCTCCTCCTCCTCCTGCTGTTTCTGCAGGAGCTCTGTCTCCTCCTGCTGCTTGTGTTTCAGCATCTCCTGAAGAACCTGCAGCTCCTTCTGCTTCTGCAACCTCAACTCCTTCAGCTGCTCCAAGAAACTGTTATCCAACTCCTCCTTCTCACACCGCAAACACTCCAATCGGGCCACAGGCCCCACTAGTGACACAGAACCACACACACACACACACACACACACACACACACAGACAAAGAGAGAGATAAACATGTATAAATGTATAAGAATTTGTGGATAAAATTATTATGAGATTATTTATAATGAAACGACTACACTACACAACCACTTCTTCCTTTTATTTACATATTATACAGATATTTAGAGATATTTACATTTTATTTACCCGCGTGCGTCTCTCTTCTCCAAGGTAGCGGAGAGATATGAAGGGATAAAAGGGGAAAAGAATAAAATGCACGTCGGTTTTAAATTCGCAGGCTACCTACGCTGAAGGCGTGGAAAACCAGCACGTGACGGAAAGGCTTCCGTACCCGATGGGTCCAAATCACATGCCCAGCAAAGTAGCCTTAAACCTGGACACACAATGGAGACCATTTGACCCTTTAAAATCATACTACAACCAGACTTCCAGGCCCAAGAGGTCACACAGTCATGCCCAGCAAAGTAGCTCTGGGCCTGGGCACACTTCACGCAGTTTGACCGTTTAAATAAAACTAGAAACAGACTTCCTGGCCCAAGAGGTCACAGTCATACCCAGCAAAGTACGTTTAAACCTGGAAACAAATCAGATCCTTTCTGTCATTCAAAGGAATGGGCCTGCAACTCACAACCACATCCCCAGTGAAGCGCACCGTCACCCAGCCACACTACCCCACCTTGCCCGTCCTGGAACAACCACACCTCCAGGGCACCACATGCCAATCTCTCATGCCCAGCAAACTGCAACCTCACGCAGCCAGGCCACACACTGTCTCCCCTTGTACCGTCCAAGGACGAACTCCTCCACAAACCTGGTGTTCACGCGCACACACGCAATTACAACGAATTGGTGGAGAACTTTGAAACAAACGTGCTGACTTTGAATACTCACATCTAGGCTGGGCCAGGTCCAAATGGCCTGCAGCTCGGTGCGCATTAACTGCTTGACTGTCCGTCACGAACGCCACCTGCCAAGCGTTCGTTCAGTCCCTGGCGGATTTTAAAAAATCGTAGCGTGAGAACGATGGGTCCGATCCGCGTGCCGCTTAAAGGCGATTACAGGGGAGATGCAACCCTTTCCAAAGAACCATGAAAAGACTTTCTACTCCCAAGGAAACGAGATATTAAGCCGCAATGACGTCCGACGCGCGCATTTTCTCCGCCGCGCAGCACATTTAAAAAAATCATAGCGTGAAAACCGTGGGTTCGATCCGCGTGCCGCTCGAAGGCGATTACAGGGGAGATGCAGCCCTTTCCAAAGAGGCATGAACAGACTTCCTACTCCCAAGGAGCCCAAAGATATTAAGCCGCAAATACGTCCTACGCGCGTCTTTTCTACGCCGCGCACCACATTTAAAAAATCGTATCGGAAGAACGGTGGGTCCAATCCGCGTGCCGCTTAAAGGCGATTACAAGGGAGATGCAAACCTTTCCAAAGAGCCATGAAAAGACTTTCTACTCCCAAGGAGACAATAGATATTAAGCCGAAATGACGTCCGACGCGCGCATTTTCTCCGCCGCGCACCACATTTAAAAAAATCATAGCGTGAAAACCGTGGGTTCGATCCGCGTGCCACTCGAAGGCGATTACAGCGGAGATGCAGCCCTTTCCAAAGAGCCATGAAAAGACTTTCTACTCCCAAGGAGAAAAGAGATATTAAGCCGAAATGACGTCCGACGCGCGCATTTCCCCCGCCGCGCACCACATTTAAAAAAATCATAGCGTGAAAACCGTGGGTTCGATCCGCGTGCCGCTCGAAGGCGATTACAGGGGAGATGCAGCCCTTTCCAAAGAGCCATGAACAGACTTCCTACTCCCAAGGAGACAAGAGATATTAAGCCGCAAATACGTCCGGCGCGCGTCTTTTCTCCGCCGCGCAACACATTTAAAAAAAATCGTAGCGTGAGAACGGTGGGTCCGATCCGCGTGCCGCTTAAAGGCGATTACAGGGGAGATGCAGCCCTTTCCAAAGAGCCATGAAAAGACTTTCTACTCCCAAGGAGACAAGAGATATTAAGCCGAAATGACGTCCGACGCGCGCATTTTCTCCGCCGCGCACCACATTTTAAAAAATCATAGCGTGAAAACCGTGGGTTCCATCCGCGTGCCGCTCGAAGGCGATTACAGGGGAGATGCAGCCCTTTCCAAAGAGCCATGAACAGACTTCCTACTCCCAAGGAGCCCAAAGATATTAAGCCGCAAATACGTCCTACGCGCGTCTTTTCTACGCCGCGCACCACATTTAAAAAATCGTATCGTAAGAACGGTGGGTCCGATCCGCGTGCCGCTTAAAGGCGCTTACAGGGGAGATGCAGCCCTTTCCAAAGAGCCATGAATAGACTTTCTACTCCCAAGGAGACCAGAGATATTAACAGATAAAACGTTACGCTCCAGTCGGATGAGCGAGAAACGCTTGTACAATTGCAACGAATTGGAGGAGAAAGTTAAAACAAACGCGCTGATTTGAACGCTCACATCTAGGCCGGGCCAGGACCAAATGGCCTGCAACTCGGTGCGCATCACCTCCATGACGGTCCCTAACGAACGCCACCTGCCACGCTTTCGGCCTGTCCCTGGCGGCATTAAAAAATCGTAGAGTGATAACGATGGTTCCGATCCGGGTGCCGCTCGAAGGCGATAACAGTGGAGATGCAGCCCTTTCCAAAGAGCCATGAACAGACTTTCTACTCCCAAGGAGCCCAAAGATATTAAGCCGCAAATACGTCCTACGCGCGTCTTTTCTACGCCGCGCACCACATTTAAAAAATCGTATCGTAAGAACGGTGGGTCCGATCCGCGTGCCGCTTAAAGGCCATTACAGGGGAGATGCAGCCCTTTCCAAAGAGCCATGAACAGACTTTCTACTCCCAAGGAGACAAGAGATATTAAGCCACAATGACGTCCGACGCGCGCATTTTCTCCGACACGCACCACGTTTAAAAAATCGTAGCGTGAGAACGGTGGGTCCGATCCGCGTGCCGCTTAAAAGCGATTACAGGGGAGATGCATCCCTTTCCAAAGAGCCATGAACAGACTTTCTACTCCCAAGGAGCCCAAAGATATTAAGCCGCAAATACGTCCTACGCGCGTCTTTTCTACGCCGCGCACCACATTTAAAAAATCTTAGCGTGAGAACGGTGGGTCCGATCCGCGTGCCGCTTAAAGGCGATTACAGGGGAGATGCAACCCTTTCCAAAGAGCCATGAAAAGACTTTCTACTCCCAAGGAGACAAGAGATATTAAGCCGCAATGACGTCCGACGCGCGCATTTTCTCCGACGCGCAACACATTTAAAAAAATCATAGCGTGAAAACCGTGGGTTCGATCCGCGTGCCGCTCGAAGGCGATTACAGGGGAGATGCAGCCCTTTCCAAAGAGCCATGAACAGACTTTCTACTCCCAATGAGACAAGAGATATCAAGCCGCAAATACGTCCGGCGCGCGTCTATTCTCCGCCGCGCAACACATTTAAAAAAAATCGTAGCGTGAAAACCGTGGGTTCGATCCGCGTGCCGC
Organism: Electrophorus electricus; assembly: GCF_041902795.1. Classification (NCBI taxonomy): domain Eukaryota; kingdom Metazoa; phylum Chordata; class Actinopteri; order Gymnotiformes; family Gymnotidae; genus Electrophorus; species Electrophorus electricus. The sequence continues at coordinate 24,262,924 of NC_137505.1, read as the reverse complement.
TTAAAGGCGATTACAGGGGAGATGCAGCCCTTTCCAAAGAGCCATGAAAAGACTTTCTACTCCCAAGGAGACAAGAGATATTAAGCCGAAATGACGTCCGACGCGCGCATTTCCTCCGCCGCGCACCACATTTTAAAAACTCATAGCGTGAAAACCGTGGGTTCGATCCGCGTGCCGCTCGAAGGCGATTACAGGGGAGATGCAGCCCTTTCCAAAGAGGCATGAACAGACTTCCTACTCCCAAGGAGCCCAAAGATATTAAGCCGCAAATACGTCCTACGCGCGTCTTTTCTACGCCGCGCACCACATTTAAAAAATCGTATCGGAAGAACGGTGGGTCCAATCCGCGTGCCGCTTAAAGGCGATTACAAGGGAGATGCAAACCTTTCCAAAGAGCCATGAAAAGACTTTCTACTCCCAAGGAGACCAGAAATATTAACATATAAAGCGTTACGCTCCAGTCGGATGAACGAGAAACGCTTGTACAATTGCAACGAATTGGAGGAGAAAGTTTAAACAAACGCGCTGACTTTGAACGCTCACATCTAGGCCGGGCCAACTCCAAATGGCGTGCAACTCGGTGTGCATCACCTCCATGACTGTCCCTAACCAACGCCACCTGCCACGCTTTCGGCCTATCCCTGGCAGCATTAAAAAATCGTAGCGTGATAACGATGGTTCCGATGCGCGTGCCGCTCGAAGGCGATTACAGGGGAGATACAGCCCTTTCCAAAGAGCCATGAACAGACTTTCTACTCCCAAGGAGACAAGAAATATTACGCGCATTTTCTCCGACGCGCACCACGTTTAAAAAATCGTAGCGTGAGAATGGTGGGTCCGATCCGCGTGCCGCTTAAAGGCGATTACAGGGGAGATGCAACCCTTTCCAAAGAACCATGAAAAGACTTTCTACTCCCAAGGAGACAAGAGATATTAAGCCGCAATGACGTCCGACGCGCGCATTTTCTCCGACGCGCAACACATTTAAAAAAATCATAGCGTGAAAACCGTGGGTTCGATCCGCGTGCCGCTCGAAGGCGATTACAGGGGAGATGCAGCCCTTTCCAAAGAGCCATGAACAGACTTTCTACTCCCAATGAGACAAGAGATATCAAGCCGCAAATACGTCCGGCGCGCGTCTATTCTCCGCCGCGCAACACATTTAAAAAAAATCGTAGCGTGAAAACCGTGGGTTCGATCCGCGTGCCGCTTAAAGGCGATTACAGGGGAGATGCAGCCCTTTCCAAAGAGCCATGAAAAGACTTTCTACTCCCAAGGAGACAAGAGATATTAAGCCGAAATGACGTCCGACGCGCGCATTTCCTCCGCCGCGCACCACATTTTAAAAACTCATAGCGTGAAAACCGTGGGTTCGATCCGCGTGCCGCTCGAAGGCGATTACAGGGGAGATGCAGCCCTTTCCAAAGAGGCATGAACAGACTTCCTACTCCCAAGGAGCCCAAAGATATTAAGCCGCAAATACGTCCTACGCGCGTCTTTTCTACGCCGCGCACCACATTTAAAAAATCGTATCGGAAGAACGGTGGGTCCAATCCGCGTGCCGCTTAAAGGCGATTACAAGGGAGATGCAAACCTTTCCAAAGAGCCATGAAAAGACTTTCTACTCCCAAGGAGACCAGAAATATTAACATATAAAGCGTTACGCTCCAGTCGGATGAACGAGAAACGCTTGTACAATTGCAACGAATTGGAGGAGAAAGTTTAAACAAACGCGCTGACTTTGAACGCTCACATCTAGGCCGGGCCAACTCCAAATGGCGTGCAACTCGGTGTGCATCACCTCCATGACTGTCCCTAACCAACGCCACCTGCCACGCTTTCGGCCTATCCCTGGCGGCATTAAAAAATCGTAGCGTGATAACGATGGTTCCGATGCGCGTGCCGCTCGAAGGCGATTACAGGGGAGATACAGCCCTTTCCAAAGAGCCATGAACAGACTTTCTACTCCCAAGGAAACAAGAGATATTACGCGCATTTTCTCCGACGCGCATCACGTTTAAAAAATCGTAGCGTGAGAACGGTGGGTCCGATCCGCGTGCCGCTTAAAGGCGATTACAGGGGAGATGCAAACCTTTCCAAAGAGCCATGAAAAGACTTTCTACTCCCAAGGAGACAAGAGATATTAAGCCGCAATGACGTCCGACGCGCGCATTTTCTCCGACGCGCAACACATTTAAAAAAATCATAGCGTGAAAACCGTGGGTTCGATCCGCGTGCCGCTCGAAGGCGATTACAGGGGAGATGCAGCCCTTTCCAAAGAGCCATGAACAGACTTTCTACTCCCAATGAGACAAGAGATATCAAGCCGCAAATACGTCCGGCGCGCGTCTATTCTCCGCCGCGCAACACATTTAAAAAAAATCGTAGCGTGAAAACCGTGGGTTCGATCCGCGTGCCGCTTAAAGGCGATTACAGGGGAGATGCAGCCCTTTCCAAAGAGCCATGAAAAGACTTTCTACTCCCAAGGAGACAATAGATATTAAGCCGAAATGACGTCCGACGCGCGCATTTTCTCCGCCGCGCACCACATTTAAAAAAATCATAGCGTGAAAACCGTGGGTTCGATCCGCGTGCCGCTCGAAGGCGATTACAGCGGAGATGCAGCCCTTTCCAAAGAGCCATGAAAAGACTTTCTACTCCCAAGGAGACAAGAGATATTAAGCCGAAATGACGTCCGACGCGCGCATTTCCTCCTCCGCGCACCACATTTAAAAAAAATCGTAGCGTGAAAAACGTGGGTTCGATCCGCGTGCCGCTCGAAGGCGATTACAGGGGAGATGCATCCCTTTCAAAAGAGCCATGAACAGACTTTCTACTCCCAAGGAGACCAGAAATATTAACATATAAAGCGTTACGCTCCAGTCGGATGAACGAGAAACGCTTGTACAATTGCAACGAATTGGAGGAGAAAGTTTAAACAAACGCGCTGACTTTGAACGCTCACATCTAGGCCGGGCCAACTCCAAATGGCGTGCAACTCGGTGTGCATCACCTCCATGACTGTCCCTAACGAACGCCACCTGCCACGCTTTCGGCCTATCCCTGGCGGCATTAAAAAATCGTAGCGTGATAACGTTGGTTCCGATGCGCGTGCCGCTCGAAGGCGATTACAGGGGAGATACGGCCCTTTCCAAAGAGCCATGAACAGACTTTCTACTCCCAAGGAGACAAGAGATATTACGCGCATTTTCTCCGACGCGCAACACATTTAAAAAAATCATAGCGTGAAAACCGTGGGTTCGATCCGCGTGCCGCTCGAAGGCGATTACAGGGGAGATGCAGCCCTTTCCAAAGAGCCATGAACAGACTTTCTACTCCCAATGAGACAAGAGATATCAAGCCGCAAATACGTCCGGCGCGCGTCTATTCTCCGCCGCGCAACACATTTAAAAAAAATCGTAGCGTGAAAACCGTGGGTTCGATCCGCGTGCCGCTTAAAGGCGATTACAGGGGAGATGCAGCCCTTTCCAAAGAGCCATGAAAAGACTTTCTACTCCCAAGGAGACAAGAGATATTAAGCCGAAATGACGTCCGACGCGCGCATTTCCTCCGCCGAGCACCACATTTAAAAAAATCATAGCGTGAAAACCGTGGGTTCGATCCGCGTGCCGCTCGAAGGCGATTACAGGGGAGATGCAGCCCTTTCCAAAGAGGCATGAACAGACTTCCTACTCCCAAGGAGCCCAAAGATATTAAGCCGCAAATACGTCCTACGCGCGTCTTTTCTACGCCGCGCACCACATTTAAAAAATCGTATCGGAAGAACGGTGGGTCCAATCCGCGTGCCGCTTAAAGGCGATTACAAGGGAGATGCAAACCTTTCCAAAGAGCCATGAAAAGACTTTCTACTCCCAAGGAGACAATAGATATTAAGCCGAAATGACGTCCGACGCGCGCATTTTCTCCGCCGCGCACCACATTTAAAAAAATCATAGCGTGAAAACCGTGGGTTCGATCCGCGTGCCGCTCGAAGGCGATTACAGCGGAGATGCAGCCCTTTCCAAAGAGCCATGAAAAGACTTTCTACTCCCAAGGAGACAAGAGATATTAAGCCGAAATGACGTCCGACGCGCGCATTTCCTCCGCCGCGCACCACATTTAAAAAAATCATAGCGTGAAAACCGTGGGTTCGATCCGCTTGCCGCTCGAAGGCGATTACAGGGGAGATGCAGCCCTTTCCAAAGAGCCATGAACAGACTTTCTACACCCAATGAGACAAGAGATATTAAGCCGCAAATACGTCCGGCGCGCGTCTTTTCTCCGCCGCGCAACACATTTAAAAAAATCATAGCGTGAAAACCGTGGGTTCGATCCGCGTGCCGCTTAAAGGCGATTACAAGGGAGATGCAAACCTTTCCACAGAGCCATGAAAAGACTTTCTACTCCCAAGGAGACAATAGATATTAAGCCGTAATGACGTCCGACGCGCGCATTTTCTCCGCCGCGCACCACATTTAAAAAAATCATAGCGTGAAAACCGTGGGTTCGATCCGCGTGCCCCTCGAAGGCGATTACAGCGGAGATGCAGCCCTTTCCAAAGAGCCATGAAAAGACTTTCTACTCCCAAGGAGACAAGAGATATTAAGCCGAAATGACGTCCGACGCGCGCATTTCCTCCGCCGCGCACCACATTTAAAAAAATCATAGCGTGAAAACCGTGGGTTCGATCCGCGTGCCGCTCGAAGGCGATTACAGGGGAGATGCATCCCTTTCAAAAGAGCCATGAACAGACTTTCTACTCCCAAGGAGACCAGAAATATTAACATATAAATCGTTACGCTCCAGTCGGATGAACGAGAAACGCTTGTACAATTGCAACGAATTGGAGAAAGTTTAAACAAACGCGCTGACTTTGAACGCTCACATCTAGGCCGGGCCAACTCCAAATGGCGTGCAACTCGGTGTGCATCACCTCCATGACTGTCCCTAACGAACGCCACCTGCCACGCTTTCGGCCTATCCATGGCGGCATTAAAAAATCGTAGCGTGATAACGATGGTTCCGATGCGCGTGCCGCTCGAAGGCGATTACAGGGAAGATACAGCCCTTTCCAAAGAGCCATGAACAGACTTTCTACTCCCAAGGAGACAAGAGATATTACGCGCATTTTCTCCGACGCGCACCACGTTTAAAAAATCGTAGCGTAAGAACGGTGGGTCCGATCCGCGTGCCGCTCGAAGGCGATTACAGGGGAGATGGAGCCCTTTCCAAAGAGGCATGAACAGACTTCCTACTCCCAAGGAGCCCAAAGATATTAAGCCGCAAATACGTCCTACGCGCGTCTTTTCTACGCCGCGCACCACATTTAAAAAATCGTAGCGTAAGAACGGTGGGTCCGATCCGCGTGCCGCTTAAAGGCGATTACAGGGGAGATGCAAACCTTTCCAAAGAGCCATGAAAAGACTTTCTACTCCCAAGGAGACAAGAGATATTAAGCCGCAATGACGTCCGACGCGCGCATTATCTCCGCCGCGCAGCACATTTAAAAAAATCATAGCGTGAAAACCGTGGGTTCGATCCGCGTGCCGGTCGAAGGCGATTACAGGGGAGATGCAGCCCTTTCCAAAGAGCCATGAACAGACTTTCTACTCCCAATGAGACAAGAGATATCAAGCCGCAAATACGTCCGGCGCGCGTCTATTCTCCGCCGCGCAACACATTTAAAAAAAATCGTAGCGTGAAAACCGTGGGTTCGATCCGCGTGCCGCTTAAAGGCGATTACAGGGGAGATGCAGCCCTTTCCAAAGAGCCATGAAAAGACTTTCTACTCCCAAGGAGACAAGAGATATTAAGCCGAAATGACGTCCGACGCGCGCATTTCCTCCGCCGAGCACCACATTTAAAAAAATCATAGCGTGAAAACCGTGGGTTCGATCCGCGTGCCGCTCGAAGGCGATTACAGGGGAGATGCAGCCCTTTCCAAAGAGGCATGAACAGACTTCCTACTCCCAAGGAGCCCAAAGATATTAAGCCGCAAATACGTCCTACGCGCGTCTTTTCTACGCCGCGCACCACATTTAAAAAATCGTATCGGAAGAACGGTGGGTCCAATCCGCGTGCCGCTTAAACGCGATTACAAGGGAGATGCAAACCTTTCCAAAGAGCCATGAACAGACTTTCTACTCCCAATGAGACAATAGATATCAAGCCGCAAATACGTCCGGCGCGCGTCTATTCTCCGCCGCGCAACACATTTAAAAAAAATCGTAGCGTGAAAACCGTGGGTTCGATCCGCGTGCCGCTTAAAGGCGATTACAGGGGAGATGCAGCCCTTTCCAAAGCGCCATGAAAAGACTTTCTACTCCCAAGGAGACAAGAGATATTAAGCCGAAATGACGTCCGACGCGCGCATTTCCTCCGCCGCGCACCACATTTAAAAAAATCATAGCGTGAAAACCGTGGGTTCGATCCGCGTGCCGCTCGAAGGCGACTACAGGGGAGATGCAGCCCTTTCCAAAGAGGCATGAACAGACTTCCTACTCCCAAGGAGCCCAAAGATATTAAGCCGCAAATACGTCCTACGCGCGTCTTTTCTACGCCGCGCACCACATTTAAAAAATCGTATCGGAAGAACGGTGGGTCCAATCCGCGTGCCGCTTAAAGGCGATTACAAGGGAGATGCAAACCTTTCCAAAGAGCCATGAAAAGACTTTCTACTCCCAAGGAGACAATAGATATTAAGCCGAAATGACGTCCGACGCGCGCATTTTCTCCGCCGCGCACCACATTTAAAAAAATCATAGCGTGAAAACCGTGGGTTCGATCCGCGTGCCGCTCGAAGGCGATTACAGCGGAGATGCAGCCCTTTCCAAAGAGCCATGAAAAGACTTTCTACTCCCAAGGAGACAAGAGATATTAAGCCGAAATGACGTCCGACGCGCGCATTTCCTCCGCCGCGCACCACATTTAAAAAAATCATAGCGTGAAAACCGTGGGTTCGATCCGCGTGCCGCTCGAAGGCGATTACAGGGGAGATGCAGCCCTTTCCAAAGAGCCATGAACAGACTTTCTACACCCAATGAGACAAGAGATATTAAGCCGCAAATACGTCCGGCGCGCGTCTTTTCTCCGCCGCGCAACACATTTAAAAAAAAATCGTAGCGTGAAAAACGTGGGTTCGATCCGCGTGCCGCTCGAAGGCGATTACAGGGGAGATGCATCCCTTTCAAAAGAGCCATGAACAGACTTTCTACTCCCAAGGAGACCAGAAATATTAACATATAAATCGTTACGCTCCAGTCGGATGAACGAGAAACGCTTGTACAATTGCAACGAATTGGAGAAAGTTTAAACAAACGCGCTGACTTTGAACGCTCACATCTAGGCCGGGCCAACTCCAAATGGCGTGCAACTCGGTGTGCATCACCTCCATGACTGTCCCTAACGAACGCCACCTGCCACGCTTTCGGCCTATCCCTGGCGGCATTAAAAAATCGTAGCGTGATAACGATGGTTCCGATGCGCGTGCCGCTCGAAGGCGATTACAGGGAAGATACAGCCCTTTCCAAAGAGCCATGAACAGACTTTCTACTCCCAAGGAGACAAGAGATATTACGCGCATTTTCTCCGACGCGCACCACGTTTAAAAAATCGTAGCGTAAGAACGGTGGGTCCGATCCGCGTGCCGCTTAAAGGCGATTACAGGGGAGATGCAACCCTTTCCAAAGAACCATGAAAAGACTTTCTACTCCCAAGGAGACAAGAGATATTAAGCCGCAATGACGTCCGACGCGCGCATTTTCTCCGCCGCGCAGCACATTTAAAAAAATCATAGCGTGAAAACCGTGGGTTCGATCCGCGTGCCGCTCGAAGGCGATTACAGGGGAGATGGAGCCCTTTCCAAAGAGGCATGAACAGACTTCCTACTCCCAAGGAGCCCAAAGATATTAAGCCGCAAATACGTCCTACGCGCGTCTTTTCTACGCCGCGCACCACATTTAAAAAATCGTAGCGTAAGAACGGTGGGTCCGATCCGCGTGCCGCTTAAAGGCGATTACAGGGGAGATGCAAACCTTTCCAAAGAGCCATGAAAAGACTTTCTACTCCCAAGGAGACAAGAGATATTAAGCCGCAATGACGTCCGACGCGCGCATTTTCTCCGCCGCGCAGCACATTTAAAAAAATCATAGCGTGAAAACCGTGGGTTCGATCCGCGTGCCGCTCGAAGGCGATTACAGGGGAGATGGAGCCCTTTCCAAAGAGGCATGAACAGACTTCCTACTCCCAAGGAGCCCAAAGATATTAAGCCGCAAATACGTCCTACGCGCGTCTTTTCTACGCCGCGCACCACATTTAAAAAATCGTAGCGTAAGAACGGTGGGTCCGATCCGCGTGCCGCTTAAAGGCGATTACAGGGAAGATGCAAACCTTTCCAAAGAGCCATGAACAGACTTTCTACTCCCAATGAGACAATAGATATCAAGCCGCAAATACGTCCGGCGCGCGTCTATTCTCCGCCGCGCAACACATTTAAAAAAAATCGTAGCGTGAAAACCGTGGGTTCGATCCGCGTGCCGCTTAAAGGCGATTACAGGGGAGATGCAGCCCTTTCCAAAGAGCCATGAAAAGACTTTCTACTCCCAAGGAGACAAGAGATATTAAGCCGAAATGACGTCCGACGCGCGCATTTCCTCCGCCGCGCACCACATTTAAAAAAATCATAGCGTGAAAACCGTGGGTTCGATCCGCGTGCCGCTCGAAGGCGATTACAGGGGAGATGCAGCCCTTTCCAAAGAGGCATGAACAGACTTTCTACTCCCAAGGAGCCCAAAGATATTAAGCCGCAAATAAGTCCTACGCGCGTCTTTTCTACGCCGCGCACCACATTTAAAAAATCGTAGCGTAAGAACGGTGGGTCCGATCCGCGTGCCGCTTAAAGGCGATTACAGGGGAGATGCAACCCTTTCCAAAGAACCATGAAAAGACTTTCAACTCCCAAGGAGACAAGAGATATTAAGCCGCAATGACGTCCGACGCGCTCATTTTCTCCGCCGCGCAGCACATTTAAAAAAATCATAGCGTGAAAACCGTGGGTTCGATCCGCGTGCCGCTCGAAGCCGATTACAGGGGAGATGCAGCCCTTTCCAAAGAGCCATGAACAGACTTCCTACTCCCAAGGAGACAAGAGATATTAAGCAGCAATGATGTCCGACACGCGCATTTTCTCCGCCGCGCACCACATTTAAAAAATCTTAGCGTGAGAACGGTGGGTCCGATCCGCGTGCCGCTTAAAGGCGATTACAGGGGAGATGCAGCCCTTTCCAAAGAGCCATGAAAAGACTTTCTACTCCCAAGGAGACAAGAGATATTAAGCCGAAATGACGTCCGACGCGCGCATTTTCTCCGCCGCGCACCACATTTAAAAAAATCATAGCGTGAAAACCGTGGGTTCGATCTGCGTGCCGCTCGAAGGCGATTACAGGGGAGATGCAGCCCTTTCCAAAGATCCATGAACAGACTTCCTACTCCCAAGGAGACAAGAGATATTAACATATAAAGCGTTACGCTCCAGTCGGATGAGCGAGAAACGCTTGAGCAGTTGCAACGAATTGGAGGAGAAAGTTTAAACAAACGCGCTGACTTTGAACGCTCACATCTAGGTCTGGCCATGTCCAAATGGCGTGCAACTCGGTGCGCATCACCTCCATGACTGTCCCTAACGAACGCCACCTGCCACGCTTTCGGCCCGTCCCTGGCGGCTTTAAAAAATCGTACCGTGATAACCGTAGGTCCAATCCGCTTGAAGCTCGAAGGCGATTAGAGGGGAGATGCAGCCCTTTCCAAAGAGCCATGAACAGACTTCCTACTCCCAAGGAGACAAGAGATATTAAGCCACAAATACGTCCGGACCGCGTCTTTTCTCCGCAGCTCACCACATTTAAAAAAATCGTAGCGTGAAAACCGTGGGTTCGATATAGTATACATACAGAGTATATAGTTTGACCAAAAGATCGTGCTGATCTTTGATCTCCTGGTTCTTCATCTCCAGCGCCACTTTCAGACTCATAATGTCCTCCTCTATGGGCTGGTATAACACAGACACGAATCATCACTACAGCCAGTACAATGGAAAGGTGGGAATGTGTACTGAATGTGTACTGACGTTATAAGTGAGAGGTGGTGGTACTGGTGGATGTGTACTGACACTATAAGGGATCTCTACCTGCAGTGACAGTTTGAGCTTCTCAAGTTCTTCCTCCAGAGATTTCTTCTCCTGTTCACAGGCCATTTTCATATCTGCCAGAGCAAGTATCATTACTGCTGGATATAACACAGATTGTATATACTACATAATTACTGCTGAATATATAAAATATAATATATATAGTACTATACATATATTAGTGTCACTTTTATTGGAGCCTAAAGGCTAACATTCATTATTAGTTATGTTAGTATTATTGCATTTCCATAGTACTTACTCTTGATGGACCTGTTATGCTCCTCCTCCTCCTGCTGTTTCTGCAGGAGCTCTGTCTCCTCCTGCTGCTTGTGTTTCAGCATCTCCTGAAGAACCTGCAGCTCCTTCTGCTTCTGCAACCTCAACTCCTTCAGCTGCTCCAAGAAACTGTTATCCAACTCCTCCTTCTCACACCGCAAACACTCCAATCGGGCCACAGGCCCCACTAGTGACACAGAACCACACACACACACACACACAGACACACACACACACACACACAGAGAGATAAACATGTATAAATGTATAAGAATTTGTGGATAAAATTATTATGAGATTATTTATAATCAAACGACTACACTACACAACCACATCTTCCTTTTATTTACATATTATACAGATATTTAGAGATATTTACATTTTATTTACCCGCGTGCGTCTCTCTTCTCCAAGGTAGCGGAGAGATATGAAAGGATAAAAGGGGAAAAGAATAAAATGCACGTCGGTTTTAAATTCGCAGGCTACCTGCGCTGAAGGCGTGGAAAACGAGCACGTGACGGAAAGGCTTCCGTACCCGATGGGTCCAAATCACATGCCCAGCAAAGTAGCCTTAAACCTGGACACACAATGGAGACCATTTGACCCTTTAAAATCATACTACAACCAGACTTCCAGGCCCAAGAGGTCACACAGTCATGCCCAGCAAAGTAGCTCTGGGCCTGGGCACACTTCACGCAGTTTGACCGTTTAAATAAAACTAGAAACAGACTTCCTGGCCCAAGAGGTCACACAGTCATGCCCAGCAAGGTTGCTTTAAACGTGGGCACACTTCAGACCGTTTCACTCTTTAAATCATTCAAAGCACCACATTTCAAGGCCCAAGAGGTCACAGAATCATGCCCATCAAAGTAGCTCTGGGCCTGGGCACACTTTACGGAGTTTGACCCTTTAAATAGTACTACAACCAGACACATACAGGTGCGCACATATACACAGATACACATTCTGTTTAATTTCTTCACATCTGCAGACTAGAGTAAGCTGAGGGTATAGTGTTAAACCAGGAGCTACATAAACAGTATATAGTATATATAAAGAGGATATAGTGTTAAACCAGGTACTACATACAGAGTATATAGTATACATACAGAGTATATAGTTTGACCAAAAGATCGTGCTGATCTTTGATCTCCTGGTTCTTCATCTCCAGCGCCACTTTCAGACTCATAATGTCCTCCTCTATGGGCTGGTATAACCCACACATACGAATCATCACTACAGCCAGTACAATGGAAAGGTGGGAATGTGTACTGAATGTGTACTGACGTTATAAGTGAAAGGTGGAGGTACTGGTGGATGTGTACTGACACTATAGGGGATCTCTACCTGCAGTGACAGTCTGAGCTTCTCAAGTTCTTCCTCCAGAGATTTCTTCTCCTGTTCACAGGCCATTTTCATATCTGCCAGAGCAAGTATCATTACTGCTGGATATAACACAGATTGTATATACTACATAATTACTGCTGAATATATAAAATATAATATATATAGTACTATACATATATTAGTGTCACTTTTATTGGAGCCTAAAGGCTAACATTCATTATTAGTTATGTTAGTATTATTGCATTTCCATAGTACTTACTCTTGATGGACCTGTTATGCTCCTCCTCCTCCTGCTGTTTCTGCAGGAGCTCTGTCTCCTCCTGCTGCTTGTGTTTCAGCATCTCCTGAAGAACCTGCAGCTCCTTCTGCTTCTGCAACCTCAACTCCTTCAGCTGCTCCAAGAAACTGTTATCCAACTCCTCCTTCTCACACCGCAAACACTCCAATCGGGCCACAGGCCCCACTAGTGACACAGAACCACACACACACACACACACACACACACACACACACACACACACACACACACACACACACACACAGACAAAGAGAGAGATAAACATGTATAAATGTATAAGAATTTGTGGATAAAATTATTATGAGATTATTTATAATGAAACGACTACACTACACAACCACTTCTTCCTTTTATTTACATATTATACAGATATTTAGAGATATTTACATTTTATTTACCCGCGTGCGTCTCTCTTCTCCAAGGTAGCGGAGAGATATGAAGGGATAAAAGGGGAAAAGAATAAAATGCACGTCGGTTTTAAATTCGCAGGCTACCTACGCTGAAGGCGTGGAAAACCAGCACGTGACGGAAAGGCTTCCGTACCCGATGGGTCCAAATCACATGCCCAGCAAAGTAGCCTTAAACCTGGACACACAATGGAGACCATTTGACCCTTTAAAATCATACTACAACCAGACTTCCAGGCCCAAGAGGTCACACAGTCATGCCCAGCAAAGTAGCTCTGGGCCTGGGCACACTTCACGCAGTTTGACCGTTTAAATAAAACTAGAAACAGACTTCCTGGCCCAAGAGGTCACAGTCATACCCAGCAAAGTACGTTTAAACCTGGAAACAAATCAGATCCTTTCTGTCATTCAAAGGAATGGGCCTGCAACTCACAACCACATCCCCAGTGAAGCGCACCGTCACCCAGCCACACTACCCCACCTTGCCCGTCCTGGAACAACCACACCTCCAGGGCACCACATGCCAATCTCTCATGCCCAGCAAACTGCAACCTCACGCAGCCAGGCCACACACTGTCTCCCCTTGTACCGTCCAAGGACGAACTCCTCCACAAACCTGGTGTTCACGCGCACACACGCAATTACAACGAATTGGTGGAGAACTTTGAAACAAACGTGCTGACTTTGAATACTCACATCTAGGCTGGGCCAGGTCCAAATGGCCTGCAGCTCGGTGCGCATTAACTGCTTGACTGTCCGTCACGAACGCCACCTGCCAAGCGTTCGTTCAGTCCCTGGCGGATTTTAAAAAATCGTAGCGTGAGAACGATGGGTCCGATCCGCGTGCCGCTTAAAGGCGATTACAGGGGAGATGCAACCCTTTCCAAAGAACCATGAAAAGACTTTCTACTCCCAAGGAAACGAGATATTAAGCCGCAATGACGTCCGACGCGCGCATTTTCTCCGCCGCGCAGCACATTTAAAAAAATCATAGCGTGAAAACCGTGGGTTCGATCCGCGTGCCGCTCGAAGGCGATTACAGGGGAGATGCAGCCCTTTCCAAAGAGGCATGAACAGACTTCCTACTCCCAAGGAGCCCAAAGATATTAAGCCGCAAATACGTCCTACGCGCGTCTTTTCTACGCCGCGCACCACATTTAAAAAATCGTATCGGAAGAACGGTGGGTCCAATCCGCGTGCCGCTTAAAGGCGATTACAAGGGAGATGCAAACCTTTCCAAAGAGCCATGAAAAGACTTTCTACTCCCAAGGAGACAATAGATATTAAGCCGAAATGACGTCCGACGCGCGCATTTTCTCCGCCGCGCACCACATTTAAAAAAATCATAGCGTGAAAACCGTGGGTTCGATCCGCGTGCCACTCGAAGGCGATTACAGCGGAGATGCAGCCCTTTCCAAAGAGCCATGAAAAGACTTTCTACTCCCAAGGAGAAAAGAGATATTAAGCCGAAATGACGTCCGACGCGCGCATTTCCCCCGCCGCGCACCACATTTAAAAAAATCATAGCGTGAAAACCGTGGGTTCGATCCGCGTGCCGCTCGAAGGCGATTACAGGGGAGATGCAGCCCTTTCCAAAGAGCCATGAACAGACTTCCTACTCCCAAGGAGACAAGAGATATTAAGCCGCAAATACGTCCGGCGCGCGTCTTTTCTCCGCCGCGCAACACATTTAAAAAAAATCGTAGCGTGAGAACGGTGGGTCCGATCCGCGTGCCGCTTAAAGGCGATTACAGGGGAGATGCAGCCCTTTCCAAAGAGCCATGAAAAGACTTTCTACTCCCAAGGAGACAAGAGATATTAAGCCGAAATGACGTCCGACGCGCGCATTTTCTCCGCCGCGCACCACATTTTAAAAAATCATAGCGTGAAAACCGTGGGTTCCATCCGCGTGCCGCTCGAAGGCGATTACAGGGGAGATGCAGCCCTTTCCAAAGAGCCATGAACAGACTTCCTACTCCCAAGGAGCCCAAAGATATTAAGCCGCAAATACGTCCTACGCGCGTCTTTTCTACGCCGCGCACCACATTTAAAAAATCGTATCGTAAGAACGGTGGGTCCGATCCGCGTGCCGCTTAAAGGCGCTTACAGGGGAGATGCAGCCCTTTCCAAAGAGCCATGAATAGACTTTCTACTCCCAAGGAGACCAGAGATATTAACAGATAAAACGTTACGCTCCAGTCGGATGAACGAGAAACGCTTGTACAATTGCAACGAATTGGAGGAGAAAGTTAAAACAAACGCGCTGATTTGAACGCTCACATCTAGGCCGGGCCAGGACCAAATGGCCTGCAACTCGGTGCGCATCACCTCCATGACGGTCCCTAACGAACGCCACCTGCCACGCTTTCGGCCTGTCCCTGGCGGCATTAAAAAATCGTAGAGTGATAACGATGGTTCCGATCCGGGTGCCGCTCGAAGGCGATAACAGTGGAGATGCAGCCCTTTCCAAAGAGCCATGAACAGACTTTCTACTCCCAAGGAGCCCAAAGATATTAAGCCGCAAATACGTCCTACGCGCGTCTTTTCTACGCCGCGCACCACATTTAAAAAATCGTATCGTAAGAACGGTGGGTCCGATCCACGTGCCGCTTAAAGGCCATTACAGGGGAGATGCAGCCCTTTCCAAAGAGCCATGAACAGACTTTCTACTCCCAAGGAGACAAGAGATATTAAGCCACAATGACGTCCGACGCGCGCATTTTCTCCGACACGCACCACGTTTAAAAAATCGTAGCGTGAGAACGGTGGGTCCGATCCGCGTGCCGCTTAAAAGCGATTACAGGGGAGATGCATCCCTTTCCAAAGAGCCATGAACAGACTTTCTACTCCCAAGGAGCCCAAAGATATTAAGCCGCAAATACGTCCTACGCGCGTCTTTTCTACGCCGCGCACCACATTTAAAAAATCGTAGCGTAAGAACGGTGGGTCCGATCCGCGTGCCGCTTAAAGGCGATTACAGGGGAGATGCAACCCTTTCCAAAGAGCCATGAAAAGACTTTCTACTCCCAAGGAGACAAGAGATTTAAGCCGAAATGACGTCCGACGCGCGCATTTTCTCCGCCGCGCACCACATTTAAAAAAATCATAGTGTGAAAACCGTGGGTTCGATCCGCGTGCCGCTCGAAGGGGATTACAGGGGAGATGCAGCCCTTTCCAAAGAGCCATGAACAGACTTTCTACTCCCAAGGAGCCCAAAGATATTAAGCCGCAAATAAGTCCTACGCGCGTCTTTTCTACGCCGCGCACCACATTTAAAAAATCGTAGCGTAAGAACGGTGGGTCCGATCCGCGTGCCGCTTAAAGGCGATTACAGGGGAGATGCAACCCTTTCCAAAGAACCATGAAAAGACTTTCAACTCCCAAGGAGACAAGAGATATTAAGCCGCAATGACGTCCGACGCGCTCATTTTCTCCGCCGCGCAGCACATTTAAAAAAATCATAGCGTGAAAACCGTGGGTTCGATCCGCGTGCCGCTCGAAGGCGATTACAGGGGAGATGCAGCCCTTTCCAAAGAGCCATGAACAGACTTCCTACTCCCAAGGAGACAAGAGATATTAAGCAGCAATGATGTCCGACACGCGCATTTTCTCCGCCGCGCACCACATTTAAAAAATCTTAGCGTGAGAACGGTGGGTCCGATCCGCGTGCCGCTTAAAGGCGATTACAGGGGAGATACAGCCCTTTCCAAAGAGCCATGAAAAGACTTTCTACTCCCAAGGAGACAAGAGATATTAAGCCGAAATGACGTCCGACGCGCGCATTTTCTCCGCCGCGCACCACATTTAAAAAAATCATAGCGTGAAAACCGTGGGTTCGATCCGCGTGCCGCTCGAAGGCGATTACAGGGGAGATGCAGCCCTTTCCAAAGATCCATGAACAGACTTCCTACTCCCAAGGAGACAAGAGATATTAACATATAAAGCGTTACGCTCCAGTCGGATGAGCGAGAAACGCTTGAGCAGTTGCAACGAATTGGAGGAGAAAGTTTAAACAAACGCGCTGACTTTGAACGCTCACATCTAGGTCTGGCCATGTCCAAATGGCGTGCAACTCGGTGCGCATCACCTCCATGACTGTCCCTAACGAACGCCACCTGCCACGCTTTCGGCCCGTCCCTGGCGGCTTTAAAAAATCGTAGCGTGATAACCGTGGGTCCAATCCGCTTGAAGCTCGAAGGCGATTAGAGGGGAGATGCAGCCCTTTCCAAAGAGCCATGAACAGACTTCCTACTCCCAAGGAGACAAGAGATATTAAGCCACAAATACGTCCGGACCGCGTCTTTTCTCCGCAGCTCACCACATTTAAAAAAATCGTAGCGTGAAAACCGTGGGTTCGATATAGTATACATACAGAGTATATAGTTTGACCAAAAGATCGTGCTGATCTTTGATCTCCTGGTTCTTCATCTCCAGCGCCACTTTCAGACTCATAATGTCCTCCTCTATGGGCTGGTATAACACAGACACGAATCATCACTACAGCCAGTACAATGGAAAGGTGGGAATGTGTACTGAATGTGTACTGACGTTATAAGTGAGAGGTGGTGGTACTGGTGGATGTGTACTGACACTATAAGGGATCTCTACCTGCAGTGACAGTTTGAGCTTCTCAAGTTCTTCCTCCAGAGATTTCTTCTCCTGTTCACAGGCCATTTTCATATCTGCCAGAGCAAGTATCATTACTGCTGGATATAACACAGATTGTATATACTACATAATTACTGCTGAATATATAAAATATAATATATATAGTACTATACATATATTAGTGTCACTTTTATTGGAGCCTAAAGGCTAACATTCATTATTAGTTATGTTAGTATTATTGCATTTCCATAGTACTTACTCTTGATGGACCTGTTATGCTCCTCCTCCTCCTGCTGTTTCTGCAGGAGCTCTGTCTCCTCCTGCTGCTTGTGTTTCAGCATGTCCTGAAGAACCTGCAGCTCCTTCTGCTTCTGCAACCTCAACTCCTTCAGCTGCTCAAACAAACTGTTCTCCAACTCCTCCTTCTCACACCGCAAACACTCCAATCGGGCCACAGGCCCCACTAGTGACACAGAACCACACACACACACACACACACAGACACACACACACACACACACAGAGAGAGATAAACATGTATAAATGTATAAGAATTTGTGGATAAAATTATTATGAGATTATTTATAATCAAACGACTACACTACACAACCACATCTTCCTTTTATTTACATATTATACAGATATTTAGAGATATTTACATTTTATTTACCCGCGTGCGTCTCTCTTCTCCAAGGTAGCGGAGAGATATGAAAGGATAAAAGGGGAAAAGAATAAAATGCACGTCGGTTTTAAATTCGCAGGCTACCTGCGCTGAAGGCGTGGAAAACGAGCACGTGACGGAAAGGCTTCCGTACCCGATGGGTCCAAATCACATGCCCAGCAAAGTAGCCTTAAACCTGGACACACAATGGAGACCATTTGACCCTTTAAAATCATACTACAACCAGACTTCCAGGCCCAAGAGGTCACACAGTCATGCCCAGCAAAGTAGCTCTGGGCCTGGGCACACTTCACGCAGTTTGACCGTTTAAATAAAACTAGAAACAGACTTCCTGGCCCAAGAGGTCACAGTCATACCCAGCAAAGTACGTTTAAACCTGGAAACAAATCAGATCCTTTCTGTCATTCAAAGGAATGGGCCTGCAACTCACAACCACATCCCCAGTGAAGCGCACCGTCACCCAGCCACACTACCCCACCTTGCCCGTCCTGGAACAACCACACCTCCAGGGCACCACATGCCAATCTCTCATGCCCAGCAAACTGCAACCTCACGCAGCCAGGCCACACACTGTCTCCCCTTGTACCGTCCAAGGACGAACTCCTCCACAAACCTGGTGTTCACGCGCACACACGCAATTACAACGAATTGGTGGAGAACTTTGAAACAAACGTGCTGACTTTGAATACTCACATCTAGGCTGGGCCAGGTCCAAATGGCCTGCAGCTCGGTGCGCATTAACTGCTTGACTGTCCGTCACGAACGCCACCTGCCAAGCGTTCGTTCCGTCCCTGGCGGATTTTAAAAAATCGTAGCGTGAGAACGATGGGTCCGATCCGCGTGCCGCTTAAAGGCGATTACAGGGGAGATGCAACCCTTTCCAAAGAACCATGAAAAGACTTTCTACTCCCAAGGAAACGAGATATTAAGCCGCAATGACGTCCGACGCGCGCATTTTCTCCGCCGCGCAGCACATTTAAAAAAATCATAGCGTGAAAACCGTGGGTTCGATCCGCGTGCCGCTCGAAGGCGATTACAGGGGAGATGCAGCCCTTTCCAAAGAGGCATGAACAGACTTCCTACTCCCAAGGAGCCCAAAGATATTAAGCCGCAAATACGTCCTACGCGCGTCTTTTCTACGCCGCGCACCACATTTAAAAAATCGTATCGGAAGAACGGTGGGTCCAATCCGCGTGCCGCTTAAAGGCGATTACAAGGGAGATGCAACCCTTTCCAAAGAACCATGAAAAGACTTTCTACTCCCAAGGAAACGAGATATTAAGCCGCAATGACATCCGACGCGCGCATTTTCTCCGCCGCGCAGCACATTTAAAAAAATCATAGCGTGAAAACCGTGGGTTCGATCCGCATGCCGCTTAAAGGCGATTACAGGGGAGATGCAGCCCTTTCCAAAGAGCCATGAACAGACTTTCTACACCCAATGAGACAAGAGATATTAAGCCGCAAATACGTCCGGCGCGCGTCTTTTCTCCGCCGCGCAACACATTTAAAAAAAATCGTAGCGTGAAAAACGTGGGTTCGATCCGCGTGCCGCTCGAAGGCGATTACAGGGGAGATGCATCCCTTTCAAAAGAGCCATGAACAGACTTTCTACTCCCAAGGAGACCAGAAATATTAACATATAAAGCGTTACGCTCCAGTCGGATGAACGAGAAACGCTTGTACAATTGCAACGAATTGGAGGAGAAAGTTTAAACATACGCGCTGACTTTGAACGCTCACATCTAGGCCGGGCCAACTCCAAATGGCGTGCAACTCGGTGTGCATCACCTCCATGACTGTCCCTAACCAACGCCACCTGCCACGCTTTCGGCCTATCCCTGGCAGCATTAAAAAATCATAGCGTGATAACGATGGTTCCGATGCGCGTGCCGCTCGAAGGCGATTACAGGGGAGATACAGCCCTTTCCAAAGAGCCATGAACAGACTTTCTACTCCCAAGGAGACAAGAAATATTACGCGCATTTTCTCCGACGCGCACCACGTTTAAAAAATCGTAGCGTGAGAACGGTGGGTCCGATCCGCGTGCCGCTTAAAGGCGATTATAGGGGAGATGCAACCCTTTCGAAAGAACCATGAAAAGACTTTCTACTCCCAAGGAGACAAGAGATATTAAGCCGCAATGACGTCCGACGCGCGCATTTTCTCCGCCGCGCAGCACATTTAAAAAAATCATAGCGTGAAAACCGTGGGTTCGATCCGCGTGCCGCTCGAAGGCGATTACAGGGGAGATGGAGCCCTTTCCAAAGAGGCATGAACAGACTTCCTACTCCCAAGGAGCCCAAAGATATTAAGCCGCAAATACGTCCTACGCGCGTCTTTTCTACGCCGCGCACCACATTTAAAAAATCGTAGCGTAAGAACGGTGGGTCCGATCCGCGTGCCGCTTAAAGGCGATTACAGGGGAGATGCAAACCTTTCCAAAGAGCCATGAAAAGACTTTCTACTCCCAAGGAGACAAGAGATATTAAGCCGCAATGACGTCCGACGCGCGCATTATCTCCGCCGCGCAGCACATTTAAAAAAATCATAGCGTGAAAACCGTGGGTTCGATCCGCGTGCCGGTCGAAGGCGATTACAGGGGAGATGCAGCCCTTTCCAAAGAGCCATGAACAGACTTTCTACTCCCAATGAGACAAGAGATATCAAGCCGCAAATACGTCCGGCGCGCGTCTATTCTCCGCCGCGCAACACATTTAAAAAAAATCGTAGCGTGAAAACCGTGGGTTCGATCCGCGTGCCGCTTAAAGGCGATTACAGGGGAGATGCAGCCCTTTCCAAAGCGCCATGAAAAGACTTTCTACTCCCAAGGAGACAAGAGATATTAAGCCGAAATGACGTCCGACGCGCGCATTTCCTCCGCCGCGCACCACATTTAAAAAAATCATAGCGTGAAAACCGTGGGTTCGATCCGCGTGCCGCTCGAAGGCGACTACAGGGGAGATGCAGCCCTTTCCAAAGAGGCATGAACAGACTTCCTACTCCCAAGGAGCCCAAAGATATTAAGCCGCAAATACGTCCTACGCGCGTCTTTTCTACGCCGCGCACCACATTTAAAAAATCGTATCGGAAGAACGGTGGGTCCAATCCGCGTGCCGCTTAAAGGCGATTACAAGGGAGATGCAAACCTTTCCAAAGAGCCATGAAAAGACTTTCTACTCCCAAGGAGACAATAGATATTAAGCCGAAATGACGTCCGACGCGCGCATTTTCTCCGCCGCGCACCACATTTAAAAAAATCATAGCGTGAAAACCGTGGGTTCGATCCGCGTGCCGCTCGAAGGCGATTACAGCGGAGATGCAGCCCTTTCCAAAGAGCCATGAAAAGACTTTCTACTCCCAAGGAGACAAGAGATATTAAGCCGAAATGACGTCCGACGCGCGCATTTCCTCCGCCGCGCACCACATTTAAAAAAATCATAGCGTGAAAACCGTGGGTTCGATCCGCGTGCCGCTCGAAGGCGATTACAGGGGAGATGCAGCCCTTTCCAAAGAGCCATGAACAGACTTTCTACACCCAATGAGACAAGAGATATTAAGCCGCAAATACGTCCGGCGCGCGTCTTTTCTCCGCCGCGCAACACATTTAAAAAAAATCGTAGCGTGAAAAACGTGGGTTCGATCCGCGTGCCGCTCGAAGGCGATTACAGGGGAGATGCATCCCTTTCAAAAGAGCCATGAACAGACTTTCTACTCCCAAGGAGACCAGAAATATTAACATATAAATCGTTACGCTCCAGTCGGATGAACGAGAAACGCTTGTACAATTGCAACGAATTGGAGAAAGTTTAAACAAACGCGCTGACTTTGAACGCTCACATCTAGGCCGGGCCAACTCCAAATGGCGTGCAACTCGGTGTGCATCACCTCCATGACTGTCCCTAACGAACGCCACCTGCCACGCTTTCGGCCTATCCCTGGCGGCATTAAAAAATCGTAGCGTGATAACGATGGTTCCGATGCGCGTGCCGCTCGAAGGCGATTACAGGGAAGATACAGCCCTTTCCAAAGAGCCATGAACAGACTTTCTACTCCCAAGGAGACAAGAGATATTACGCGCATTTTCTCCGACGCGCACCACGTTTAAAAAATCGTAGCGTAAGAACGGTGGGTCCGATCCGCGTGCCGCTTAAAGGCGATTACAGGGGAGATGCAACCCTTTCCAAAGAACCATGAAAAGACTTTCTACTCCCAAGGAGACAAGAGATATTAAGCCGCAATGACGTCCGACGCGCGCATTTTCTCCGCCGCGCAGCACATTTAAAAAAATCATAGCGTGAAAACCGTGGGTTCGATCCGCGTGCCGCTCGAAGGCGATTACAGGGGAGATGGAGCCCTTTCCAAAGAGGCATGAACAGACTTCCTACTCCCAAGGAGCCCAAAGATATTAAGCCGCAAATACGTCCTACGCGCGTCTTTTCTACGCCGCGCACCACATTTAAAAAATCGTAGCGTAAGAACGGTGGGTCCGATCCGCGTGCCGCTTAAAGGCGATTACAGGGGAGATGCAAACCTTTCCAAAGAGCCATGAAAAGACTTTCTACTCCCAAGGAGACAAGAGATATTAAGCCGCAATGACGTCCGACGCGCGCATTTTCTCCGCCGCGCAGCACATTTAAAAAAATCATAGCGTGAAAACCGTGGGTTCGATCCGCGTGCCGCTCGAAGGCGATTACAGGGGAGATGGAGCCCTTTCCAAAGAGGCATGAACAGACTTCCTACTCCCAAGGAGCCCAAAGATATTAAGCCGCAAATACGTCCTACGCGCGTCTTTTCTACGCCGCGCACCACATTTAAAAAATCGTAGCGTAAGAACGGTGGGTCCGATCCGCGTGCCGCTTAAAGGCGATTACAGGGAAGATGCAAACCTTTCCAAAGAGCCATGAACAGACTTTCTACTCCCAATGAGACAATAGATATCAAGCCGCAAATACGTCCGGCGCGCGTCTATTCTCCGCCGCGCAACACATTTAAAAAAAATCGTAGCGTGAAAACCGTGGGTTCGATCCGCGTGCCGCTTAAAGGCGATTACAGGGGAGATGCAGCCCTTTCCAAAGAGCCATGAAAAGACTTTCTACTCCCAAGGAGACAAGAGATATTAAGCCGAAATGACGTCCGACGCGCGCATTTCCTCCGCCGCGCACCACATTTAAAAAAATCATAGCGTGAAAACCGTGGGTTCGATCCGCGTGCCGCTCGAAGGCGATTACAGGGGAGATGCAGCCCTTTCCAAAGAGGCATGAACAGACTTTCTACTCCCAAGGAGCCCAAAGATATTAAGCCGCAAATAAGTCCTACGCGCGTCTTTTCTACGCCGCGCACCACATTTAAAAAATCGTAGCGTAAGAACGGTGGGTCCGATCCGCGTGCCGCTTAAAGGCGATTACAGGGGAGATGCAACCCTTTCCAAAGAACCATGAAAAGACTTTCAACTCCCAAGGAGACAAGAGATATTAAGCCGCAATGACGTCCGACGCGCTCATTTTCTCCGCCGCGCAGCACATTTAAAAAAATCATAGCGTGAAAACCGTGGGTTCGATCCGCGTGCCGCTCGAAGCCGATTACAGGGGAGATGCAGCCCTTTCCAAAGAGCCATGAACAGACTTCCTACTCCCAAGGAGACAAGAGATATTAAGCAGCAATGATGTCCGACACGCGCATTTTCTCCGCCGCGCACCACATTTAAAAAATCTTAGCGTGAGAACGGTGGGTCCGATCCGCGTGCCGCTTAAAGGCGATTACAGGGGAGATGCAGCCCTTTCCAAAGAGCCATGAAAAGACTTTCTACTCCCAAGGAGACAAGAGATATTAAGCCGAAATGACGTCCGACGCGCGCATTTTCTCCGCCGCGCACCACATTTAAAAAAATCATAGCGTGAAAACCGTGGGTTCGATCTGCGTGCCGCTCGAAGGCGATTACAGGGGAGATGCAGCCCTTTCCAAAGATCCATGAACAGACTTCCTACTCCCAAGGAGACAAGAGATATTAACATATAAAGCGTTACGCTCCAGTCGGATGAGCGAGAAACGCTTGAGCAGTTGCAACGAATTGGAGGAGAAAGTTTAAACAAACGCGCTGACTTTGAACGCTCACATCTAGGTCTGGCCATGTCCAAATGGCGTGCAACTCGGTGCGCATCACCTCCATGACTGTCCCTAACGAACGCCACCTGCCACGCTTTCGGCCCGTCCCTGGCGGCTTTAAAAAATCGTACCGTGATAACCGTGGGTCCAATCCGCTTGAAGCTCGAAGGCGATTAGAGGGGAGATGCAGCCCTTTCCAAAGAGCCATGAACAGACTTCCTACTCCCAAGGAGACAAGAGATATTAAGCCACAAATACGTCCGGACCGCGTCTTTTCTCCGCAGCTCACCACATTTAAAAAAATCGTAGCGTGAAAACCGTGGGTTCGATATAGTATACATACAGAGTATATAGTTTGACCAAAAGATCGTGCTGATCTTTGATCTCCTGGTTCTTCATCTCCAGCGCCACTTTCAGACTCATAATGTCCTCCTCTATGGGCTGGTATAACACAGACACGAATCATCACTACAGCCAGTACAATGGAAAGGTGGGAATGTGTACTGAATGTGTACTGACGTTATAAGTGAGAGGTGGTGGTACTGGTGGATGTGTACTGACACTATAAGGGATCTCTACCTGCAGTGACAGTTTGAGCTTCTCAAGTTCTTCCTCCAGAGATTTCTTCTCCTGTTCACAGGCCATTTTCATATCTGCCAGAGCAAGTATCATTACTGCTGGATATAACACAGATTGTATATACTACATAATTACTGCTGAATATATAAAATATAATATATATAGTACTATACATATATTAGTGTCACTTTTATTGGAGCCTAAAGGCTAACATTCATTATTAGTTATGTTAGTATTATTGCATTTCCATAGTACTTACTCTTGATGGACCTGTTATGCTCCTCCTCCTCCTGCTGTTTCTGCAGGAGCTCTGTCTCCTCCTGCTGCTTGTGTTTCAGCATCTCCTGAAGAACCTGCAGCTCCTTCTGCTTCTGCAACCTCAACTCCTTCAGCTGCTCCAAGAAACTGTTATCCAACTCCTCCTTCTCACACCGCAAACACTCCAATCGGGCCACAGGCCCCACTAGTGACACAGAACCACACACACACACACACACAGACACACACACACACACACACAGAGAGATAAACATGTATAAATGTATAAGAATTTGTGGATAAAATTATTATGAGATTATTTATAATCAAACGACTACACTACACAACCACATCTTCCTTTTATTTACATATTATACAGATATTTAGAGATATTTACATTTTATTTACCCGCGTGCGTCTCTCTTCTCCAAGGTAGCGGAGAGATATGAAAGGATAAAAGGGGAAAAGAATAAAATGCACGTCGGTTTTAAATTCGCAGGCTACCTGCGCTGAAGGCGTGGAAAACGAGCACGTGACGGAAAGGCTTCCGTACCCGATGGGTCCAAATCACATGCCCAGCAAAGTAGCCTTAAACCTGGACACACAATGGAGACCATTTGACCCTTTAAAATCATACTACAACCAGACTTCCAGGCCCAAGAGGTCACACAGTCATGCCCAGCAAAGTAGCTCTGGGCCTGGGCACACTTCACGCAGTTTGACCGTTTAAATAAAACTAGAAACAGACTTCCTGGCCCAAGAGGTCACACAGTCATGCCCAGCAAGGTTGCTTTAAACGTGGGCACACTTCAGACCGTTTCACTCTTTAAATCATTCAAAGCACCACATTTCAAGGCCCAAGAGGTCACAGAATCATGCCCATCAAAGTAGCTCTGGGCCTGGGCACACTTTACGGAGTTTGACCCTTTAAATAGTACTACAACCAGACACATACAGGTGCGCACATATACACAGATACACATTCTGTTTAATTTCTTCACATCTGCAGACTAGAGTAAGCTGAGGGTATAGTGTTAAACCAGGAGCTACATAAACAGTATATAGTATATATAAAGAGGATATAGTGTTAAACCAGGTACTACATACAGAGTATATAGTATACATACAGAGTATATAGTTTGACCAAAAGATCGTGCTGATCTTTGATCTCCTGGTTCTTCATCTCCAGCGCCACTTTCAGACTCATAATGTCCTCCTCTATGGGCTGGTATAACCCACACATACGAATCATCACTACAGCCAGCACAATGGAAAGGTGGGAATGTGTACTGAATGTGTACTGACGTTATAAGTGAAAGGTGGAGGTACTGGTGGATGTGTACTGACACTATAGGGGATCTCTACCTGCAGTGACAGTCTGAGCTTCTCAAGTTCTTCCTCCAGAGATTTCTTCTCCTGTTCACAGGCCATTTTCATATCTGCCAGAGCAAGTATCATTACTGCTGGATATAACACAGATTGTATATACTACATAATTACTGCTGAATATATAAAATATAATATATATAGTACTATACATATATTAGTGTCACTTTTATTGGAGCCTAAAGGCTAACATTCATTATTAGTTATGTTAGTATTATTGCATTTCCATAGTACTTACTCTTGATGGACCTGTTATGCTCCTCCTCCTCCTGCTGTTTCTGCAGGAGCTCTGTCTCCTCCTGCTGCTTGTGTTTCAGCATCTCCTGAAGAACCTGCAGCTCCTTCTGCTTCTGCAACCTCAACTCCTTCAGCTGCTCCAAGAAACTGTTATCCAACTCCTCCTTCTCACACCGCAAACACTCCAATCGGGCCACAGGCCCCACTAGTGACACAGAACCACACACACACACACACACACACACACACACACACACACACACACACACACACACACAGACAAAGAGAGAGATAAACATGTATAAATGTATAAGAATTTGTGGATAAAATTATTATGAGATTATTTATAATGAAACGACTACACTACACAACCACTTCTTCCTTTTATTTACATATTATACAGATATTTAGAGATATTTACATTTTATTTACCCGCGTGCGTCTCTCTTCTCCAAGGTAGCGGAGAGATATGAAGGGATAAAAGGGGAAAAGAATAAAATGCACGTCGGTTTTAAATTCGCAGGCTACCTACGCTGAAGGCGTGGAAAACCAGCACGTGACGGAAAGGCTTCCGTACCCGATGGGTCCAAATCACATGCCCAGCAAAGTAGCCTTAAACCTGGACACACAATGGAGACCATTTGACCCTTTAAAATCATACTACAACCAGACTTCCAGGCCCAAGAGGTCACACAGTCATGCCCAGCAAAGTAGCTCTGGGCCTGGGCACACTTCACGCAGTTTGACCGTTTAAATAAAACTAGAAACAGACTTCCTGGCCCAAGAGGTCACAGTCATACCCAGCAAAGTACGTTTAAACCTGGAAACAAATCAGATCCTTTCTGTCATTCAAAGGAATGGGCCTGCAACTCACAACCACATCCCCAGTGAAGCGCACCGTCACCCAGCCACACTACCCCACCTTGCCCGTCCTGGAACAACCACACCTCCAGGGCACCACATGCCAATCTCTCATGCCCAGCAAACTGCAACCTCACGCAGCCAGGCCACACACTGTCTCCCCTTGTACCGTCCAAGGACGAACTCCTCCACAAACCTGGTGTTCACGCGCACACACGCAATTACAACGAATTGGTGGAGAACTTTGAAACAAACGTGCTGACTTTGAATACTCACATCTAGGCTGGGCCAGGTCCAAATGGCCTGCAGCTCGGTGCGCATTAACTGCTTGACTGTCCGTCACGAACGCCACCTGCCAAGCGTTCGTTCAGTCCCTGGCGGATTTTAAAAAATCGTAGCGTGAGAACGATGGGTCCGATCCGCGTGCCGCTTAAAGGCGATTACAGGGGAGATGCAACCCTTTCCAAAGAACCATGAAAAGACTTTCTACTCCCAAGGAAACGAGATATTAAGCCGCAATGACGTCCGACGCGCGCATTTTCTCCGCCGCGCAGCACATTTAAAAAAATCATAGCGTGAAAACCGTGGGTTCGATCCGCGTGCCGCTCGAAGGCGATTACAGGGGAGATGCAGCCCTTTCCAAAGAGCCATGAACAGACTTCCTACTCCCAAGGAGACAAGAGATATTAAGCCGCAAATACGTCCGGCGCGCGTCTTTTCTCCGCCGCGCAACACATTTAAAAAAAATCGTAGCGTGAGAACGGTGGGTCCGATCCGCGTGCCGCTTAAAGGCGATTACAGGGGAGATGCAGCCCTTTCCAAAGAGCCATGAAAAGACTTTCTACTCCCAAGGAGACAAGAGATATTAAGCCGAAATGACGTCCGACGCGCGCATTTTCTCCGCCGCGCACCACATTTTAAAAAATCATAGCGTGAAAACCGTGGGTTCCATCCGCGTGCCGCTCGAAGGCGATTACAGGGGAGATGCAGCCCTTTCCAAAGAGCCATGAACAGACTTCCTACTCCCAAGGAGCCCAAAGATATTAAGCCGCAAATACGTCCTACGCGCGTCTTTTCTACGCCGCGCACCACATTTAAAAAATCGTATCGTAAGAACGGTGGGTCCGATCCGCGTGCCGCTTAAAGGCGCTTACAGGGGAGATGCAGCCCTTTCCAAAGAGCCATGAATAGACTTTCTACTCCCAAGGAGACCAGAGATATTAACAGATAAAACGTTACGCTCCAGTCGGATGAGCGAGAAACGCTTGTACAATTGCAACGAATTGGAGGAGAAAGTTAAAACAAACGCGCTGATTTGAACGCTCACATCTAGGCCGGGCCAGGACCAAATGGCCTGCAACTCGGTGCGCATCACCTCCATGACGGTCCCTAACGAACGCCACCTGCCACGCTTTCGGCCTGTCCCTGGCGGCATTAAAAAATCGTAGAGTGATAACGATGGTTCCGATCCGGGTGCCGCTCGAAGGCGATAACAGTGGAGATGCAGCCCTTTCCAAAGAGCCATGAACAGACTTTCTACTCCCAAGGAGCCCAAAGATATTAAGCCGCAAATACGTCCTACGCGCGTCTTTTCTACGCCGCGCACCACATTTAAAAAATCGTATCGTAAGAACGGTGGGTCCGATCCGCGTGCCGCTTAAAGGCCATTACAGGGGAGATGCAGCCCTTTCCAAAGAGCCATGAACAGACTTTCTACTCCCAAGGAGACAAGAGATATTAAGCCACAATGACGTCCGACGCGCGCATTTTCTCCGACACGCACCACGTTTAAAAAATCGTAGCGTGAGAACGGTGGGTCCGATCCGCGTGCCGCTTAAAAGCGATTACAGGGGAGATGCATCCCTTTCCAAAGAGCCATGAACAGACTTTCTACTCCCAAGGAGCCCAAAGATATTAAGCCGCAAATACGTCCTACGCGCGTCTTTTCTACGCCGCGCACCACATTTAAAAAATCTTAGCGTGAGAACGGTGGGTCCGATCCGCGTGCCGCTTAAAGGCGATTACAGGGGAGATGCAACCCTTTCCAAAGAGCCATGAAAAGACTTTCTACTCCCAAGGAGACAAGAGATATTAAGCCGCAATGACGTCCGACGCGCGCATTTTCTCCGACGCGCAACACATTTAAAAAAATCATAGCGTGAAAACCGTGGGTTCGATCCGCGTGCCGCTCGAAGGCGATTACAGGGGAGATGCAGCCCTTTCCAAAGAGCCATGAACAGACTTTCTACTCCCAATGAGACAAGAGATATCAAGCCGCAAATACGTCCGGCGCGCGTCTATTCTCCGCCGCGCAACACATTTAAAAAAAATCGTAGCGTGAAAACCGTGGGTTCGATCCGCGTGCCGCTTAAAGGCGATTACAGGGGAGATGCAGCCCTTTCCAAAGAGCCATGAAAAGACTTTCTACTCCCAAGGAGACAAGAGATATTAAGCCGAAATGACGTCCGACGCGCGCATTTCCTCCGCCGCGCACCACATTTTAAAAACTCATAGCGTGAAAACCGTGGGTTCGATCCGCGTGCCGCTCGAAGGCGATTACAGGGGAGATGCAGCCCTTTCCAAAGAGGCATGAACAGACTTCCTACTCCCAAGGAGCCCAAAGATATTAAGCCGCAAATACGTCCTACGCGCGTCTTTTCTACGCCGCGCACCACATTTAAAAAATCGTATCGGAAGAACGGTGGGTCCAATCCGCGTGCCGCTTAAAGGCGATTACAAGGGAGATGCAAACCTTTCCAAAGAGCCATGAAAAGACTTTCTACTCCCAAGGAGACCAGAAATATTAACATATAAAGCGTTACGCTCCAGTCGGATGAACGAGAAACGCTTGTACAATTGCAACGAATTGGAGGAGAAAGTTTAAACAAACGCGCTGACTTTGAACGCTCACATCTAGGCCGGGCCAACTCCAAATGGCGTGCAACTCGGTGTGCATCACCTCCATGACTGTCCCTAACCAACGCCACCTGCCACGCTTTCGGCCTATCCCTGGCAGCATTAAAAAATCGTAGCGTGATAACGATGGTTCCGATGCGCGTGCCGCTCGAAGGCGATTACAGGGGAGATACAGCCCTTTCCAAAGAGCCATGAACAGACTTTCTACTCCCAAGGAGACAAGAAATATTACGCGCATTTTCTCCGACGCGCACCACGTTTAAAAAATCGTAGCGTGAGAACGGTGGGTCCGATCCGCGTGCCGCTTAAAGGCGATTACAGGGGAGATGCAACCCTTTCCAAAGAACCATGAAAAGACTTTCTACTCCCAAGGAGACAAGAGATATTAAGCCGCAATGACGTCCGACGCGCAACACATTTAAAAAAATCATAGCGTGAAAACCGTGGGTTCGATCCGCGTGCCGCTCGAAGGCGATTACAGGGGAGATGCAGCCCTTTCCAAAGAGCCATGAACAGACTTTCTACTCCCAATGAGACAAGAGATATCAAGCCGCAAATACGTCCGGCGCGCGTCTATTCTCCGCCGCGCAACACATTTAAAAAAAATCGTAGCGTGAAAACCGTGGGTTCGATCCGCGTGCCGCTTAAAGGCGATTACAGGGGAGATGCAGCCCTTTCCAAAGAGCCATGAAAAGACTTTCTACTCCCAAGGAGACAAGAGATATTAAGCCGAAATGACGTCCGACGCGCGCATTCCCTCCGCCGCGCACCACATTTTAAAAACTCATAGCGTGAAAACCGTGGGTTCGATCCGCGTGCCGCTCGAAGGCGATTACAGGGGAGATGCAGCCCTTTCCAAAGAGGCATGAACAGACTTCCTACTCCCAAGGAGCCCAAAGATATTAAGCCGCAAATACGTCCTACGCGCGTCTTTTCTACGCCGCGCACCACATTTAAAAAATCGTATCGGAAGAACGGTGGGTCCAATCCGCGTGCCGCTTAAAGGCGATTACAAGGGAGATGCAAACCTTTCCAAAGAGCCATGAAAAGACTTTCTACTCCCAAGGAGACCAGAAATATTAACATATAAAGCGTTACGCTCCAGTCGGATGAACGAGAAACGCTTGTACAATTGCAACGAATTGGAGGAGAAAGTTTAAACAAACGCGCTGACTTTGAACGCTCACATCTAGGCCGGGCCAACTCCAAATGGCGTGCAACTCGGTGTGCATCACCTCCATGACTGTCCCTAACCAACGCCACCTGCCACGCTTTCGGCCTATCCCTGGCGGCATTAAAAAATCGTAGCGTGATAACGATGGTTCCGATGCGCGTGCCGCTCGAAGGCGATTACAGGGGAGATACAGCCCTTTCCAAAGAGCCATGAACAGACTTTCTACTCCCAAGGAGACAAGAAATATTACGCGCATTTTCTCCGACGCGCACCACGTTTAAAAAATCGTAGCGTGAGAACGGTGGGTCCGATCCGCGTGCCGCTTAAAGGCGATTACAGGGGAGATGCAACCCTTTCCAAAGAACCATGAAAAGACTTTCTACTCCCAAGGAGACAAGAGATATTAAGCCGCAATGACGTCCGACGCGCGCATTTTCTCCGACGCGCAACACATTTAAAAAAATCATAGCGTGAAAACCGTGGGTTCGATCCGCGTGCCGCTCGAAGGCGATTACAGGGGAGATGCAGCCCTTTCCAAAGAGCCATGAACAGACTTTCTACTCCCAATGAGACAAGAGATATCAAGCCGCAAATACGTCCGGCGCGCGTCTATTCTCCGCCGCGCAACACATTTAAAAAAAATCGTAGCGTGAAAACCGTGGGTTCGATCCGCGTGCCGCTTAAAGGCGATTACAGGGGAGATGCAGCCCTTTCCAAAGAGCCATGAAAAGACTTTCTACTCCCAAGGAGACAATAGATATTAAGCCGAAATGACGTCCGACGCGCGCATTTTCTCCGCCGCGCACCACATTTAAAAAAATCATAGCGTGAAAACCGTGGGTTCGATCCGCGTGCCGCTCGAAGGCGATTACAGCGGAGATGCAGCCCTTTCCAAAGAGCCATGAAAAGACTTTCTACTCCCAAGGAGACAAGAGATATTAAGCCGAAATGACGTCCGACGCGCGCATTTCCTCCTCCGCGCACCACATTTAAAAAAAATCGTAGCGTGAAAAACGTGGGTTCGATCCGCGTGCCGCTCGAAGGCGATTACAGGGGAGATGCATCCCTTTCAAAAGAGCCATGAACAGACTTTCTACTCCCAAGGAGACCAGAAATATTAACATATAAAGCGTTACGCTCCAGTCGGATGAACGAGAAACGCTTGTACAATTGCAACGAATTGGAGGAGAAAGTTTAAACAAACGCGCTGACTTTGAACGCTCACATCTAGGCCGGGCCAACTCCAAATGGCGTGCAACTCGGTGTGCATCACCTCCATGACTGTCCCTAACGAACGCCACCTGCCACGCTTTCGGCCTATCCCTGGCGGCATTAAAAAATCGTAGCGTGATAACGTTGGTTCCGATGCGCGTGCCGCTCGAAGGCGATTACAGGGGAGATACAGCCCTTTCCAAAGAGCCATGAACAGACTTTCTACTCCCAAGGAGACAAGAGATATTACGCGCATTTTCTCCGACGCGCAACACATTTAAAAAAATCATAGCGTGAAAACCGTGGGTTCGATCCGCGTGCCGCTCGAAGGCGATTACAGGGGAGATGCAGCCCTTTCCAAAGAGCCATGAACAGACTTTCTACTCCCAATGAGACAAGAGATATCAAGCCGCAAATACGTCCGGCGCGCGTCTATTCTCCGCCGCGCAACACATTTAAAAAAAATCGTAGCGTGAAAACCGTGGGTTCGATCCGCGTGCCGCTTAAAGGCGATTACAGGGGAGATGCAGCCCTTTCCAAAGAGCCATGAAAAGACTTTCTACTCCCAAGGAGACAAGAGATATTAAGCCGAAATGACGTCCGACGCGCGCATTTCCTCCGCCGAGCACCACATTTAAAAAAATCATAGCGTGAAAACCGTGGGTTCGATCCGCGTGCCGCTCGAAGGCGATTACAGGGGAGATGCAGCCCTTTCCAAAGAGGCATGAACAGACTTCCTACTCCCAAGGAGCCCAAAGATATTAAGCCGCAAATACGTCCTACGCGCGTCTTTTCTACGCCGCGCACCACATTTAAAAAATCGTATCGGAAGAACGGTGGGTCCAATCCGCGTGCCGCTTAAAGGCGATTACAAGGGAGATGCAAACCTTTCCAAAGAGCCATGAAAAGACTTTCTACTCCCAAGGAGACAATAGATATTAAGCCGAAATGACGTCCGACGCGCGCATTTTCTCCGCCGCGCACCACATTTAAAAAAATCATAGCGTGAAAACCGTGGGTTCGATCCGCGTGCCGCTCGAAGGCGATTACAGCGGAGATGCAGCCCTTTCCAAAGAGCCATGAAAAGACTTTCTACTCCCAAGGAGACAAGAGATATTAAGCCGAAATGACGTCCGACGCGCGCATTTCCTCCGCCGCGCACCACATTTAAAAAAATCATAGCGTGAAAACCGTGGGTTCGATCCGCTTGCCGCTCGAAGGCGATTACAGGGGAGATGCAGCCCTTTCCAAAGAGCCATGAACAGACTTTCTACACCCAATGAGACAAGAGATATTAAGCCGCAAATACGTCCGGCGCGCGTCTTTTCTCCGCCGCGCAACACATTTAAAAAAAAATCGTAGCGTGAAAAACGTGGGTTCGATCCGCGTGCCGCTCGAAGGCGATTACAGGGGAGATGCATCCCTTTCAAAAGAGCCATGAACAGACTTTCTACTCCCAAGGAGACCAGAAATATTAACATATAAAGCGTTACGCTCCAGTCGGATGAACGAGAAACGCTTGTACAATTGCAACGAATTGGAGGAGAAAGTTTAAACAAACGCGCTGACTTTGAACGCTCACATCTAGGCCGGGCCAACTCCAAATGGCGTGCAACTCGGTGTGCATCACCTCCATGACTGTCCCTAACGAACGCCACCTGCCACGCTTTCGGCCTATCCCTGGCGGCATTAAAAAATCGTAGCGTGATAACGATGGTTCCGATGCGCGTGCCGCTCGAAGGCGATTACAGGGGAGATACAGCCCTTTCCAAAGAGCCATGAACAGACTTTCTACTCCCAAGGAGACAAGAGATATTACGCGCATTTTCTCCGACGCGCACCACGTTTAAAAAATCGTAGCGAGAGAACGGTGGGTCCGATCCGCGTGCCGCTTAAAGGCGATTACAGGGGAGATGCAACCCTTTCCAAAGAACCATGAAAAGACTTTCTACTCCCAAGGAGACAAGAGATATTAAGCCGAAATGACGTCCGACGCGCGCATTTTCTCCGCCGCGCACCACATTTAAAAAAATCATAGCGTGAAAACCGTGGGTCCGATCCGCGTGCCGCTTAAAGGCGATTACAGGGAAGATGCAAACCTTTCCAAAGAGCCATGAACAGACTTTCTACTCCCAATGAGACAAGAGATATCAAGCCGCAAATACGTCCGGCGCGCGTCTATTCTCCGCCGCGCAACACATTTAAAAAAAATCGTAGCGTGAAAACCGTGGGTTCGATCCGCGTGCCGCTTAAAGGCGATTACAAGGGAGATGCAAACCTTTCCACAGAGCCATGAAAAGACTTTCTACTCCCAAGGAGACAATAGATATTAAGCCGTAATGACGTCCGACGCGCGCATTTTCTCCGCCGCGCACCACATTTAAAAAAATCATAGCGTGAAAACCGTGGGTTCGATCCGCGTGCCCCTCGAAGGCGATTACAGCGGAGATGCAGCCCTTTCCAAAGAGCCATGAAAAGACTTTCTACTCCCAAGGAGACAAGAGATATTAAGCCGAAATGACGTCCGACGCGCGCATTTCCTCCGCCGCGCACCACATTTAAAAAAATCATAGCGTGAAAACCGTGGGTTCGATCCGCGTGCCGCTCGAAGGCGATTACAGGGGAGATGCATCCCTTTCAAAAGAGCCATGAACAGACTTTCTACTCCCAAGGAGACCAGAAATATTAACATATAAATCGTTACGCTCCAGTCGGATGAACGAGAAACGCTTGTACAATTGCAACGAATTGGAGAAAGTTTAAACAAACGCGCTGACTTTGAACGCTCACATCTAGGCCGGGCCAACTCCAAATGGCGTGCAACTCGGTGTGCATCACCTCCATGACTGTCCCTAACGAACGCCACCTGCCACGCTTTCGGCCTATCCCTGGCGGCATTAAAAAATCGTAGCGTGATAACGATGGTTCCGATGCGCGTGCCGCTCAAAGGCGATTACAGGGAAGATACAGCCCTTTCCAAAGAGCCATGAACAGACTTTCTACTCCCAAGGAGACAAGAGATATTACGCGCATTTTCTCCGACGCGCACCACGTTTAAAAAATCGTAGCGTAAGAACGGTGGGTCCGATCCGCGTGCCGCTCGAAGGCGATTACAGGGGAGATGGAGCCCTTTCCAAAGAGGCATGAACAGACTTCCTACTCCCAAGGAGCCCAAAGATATTAAGCCGCAAATACGTCCTACGCGCGTCTTTTCTACGCCGCGCACCACATTTAAAAAATCGTAGCGTAAGAACGGTGGGTCCGATCCGCGTGCCGCTTAAAGGCGATTACAGGGGAGATGCAAACCTTTCCAAAGAGCCATGAAAAGACTTTCTACTCCCAAGGAGACAAGAGATATTAAGGCGCAATGACGTCCGACGCGCGCATTTTCTCCGCCGCGCAGCACATTTAAAAAAATCATAGCGTGAAAACCGTGGGTTCGATCCGCGTGCCGCTCGAAGGCGATTACAGGGGAGATGGAGCCCTTTCCAAAGAGGCATGAACAGACTTCCTACTCCCAAGGAGCCCAAAGATATTAAGCCGCAAATACGTCCTACGCGCGTCTTTTCTACGCCGCGCACCACATTTAAAAAATCGTAGCGTAAGAACGGTGGGTCCGATCCGCGTGCCGCTTAAAGGCGATTACAGGGAAGATGCAAACCTTTCCAAAGAGCCATGAACAGACTTTCTACTCCCAATGAGACAATAGATATCAAGCCGCAAATACGTCCGGCGCGCGTCTATTCTCCGCCGCGCAACACATTTAAAAAAAATCGTAGCGTGAAAACCGTGGGTTCGATCCGCGTGCCGCTTAAAGGCGATTACAGGGGAGATGCAGCCCTTTCCAAAGAGCCATGAAAAGACTTTCTACTCCCAAGGAGACAAGAGATATTAAGCCGAAATGACGTCCGACGCGCGCATTTCCTCCGCCGCGCACCACATTTAAAAAAATCATAGCGTGAAAACCGTGGGTTCGATCCGCGTGCCGCTCGAAGGCGATTACAGGGGAGATGCAGCCCTTTCCAAAGAGGCATGAACAGACTTTCTACTCCCAAGGAGACAAGAGATATTAAGCAGCAATGATGTCCGACACGCGCATTTTCTCCGCCGCGCACCACATTTAAAAAATCTTAGCGTGAGAACGGTGGGTCCGATCCGCGTGCCGCTTAAAGGCGATTACAGGGGAGATGCAGCCCTTTCCAAAGAGCCATGAAAAGACTTTCTACTCCCAAGGAGACAAGAGATATTAAGCCGAAATGACGTCCGACGCGCGCATTTTCTCCGCCGCACACCACATTTAAAAAAATCATAGCGTGAAAACCGTGGGTTCGATCCGCGTGCCGCTCGAAGGCGATTACAGGGGAGATGCAGCCCTTTCCAAAGATCCATGAACAGACTTCCTACTCCCAAGGAGACAAGAGATATTAACATATAAAGCGTTACGCTCCAGTCGGATGAGCGAGAAACGCTTGAGCAGTTGCAACGAATTGGAGGAGAAAGTTTAAACAAACGCGCTGACTTTGAACGCTCACATCTAGGTCTGGCCATGTCCAAATGGCGTGCAACTCGGTGCGCATCACCTCCATGACTGTCCCTAACGAACGCCACCTGCCACGCTTTCGGCCCGTCCCTGGCGGCTTTAAAAAATCGTACCGTGATAACCGTGGGTCCAATCCGCTTGCCGCTCGAAGGCGATTACAGGGGAGATGCAGCCCTTTCCAAAGAGGCATGAACAGACTTCCTACTCCCAAGGAGCCCAAAGATATTAAGCCGCAAATACGTCCTACGCGCGTCTTTTCTACGCCGCGCACCACATTTAAAAAATCGTATCGGAAGAACGGTGGGTCCAATCCGCGTGCCGCTTAAAGGCGATTACAAGGGAGATGCAAACCTTTCCAAAGAGCCATGAAAAGACTTTCTACTCCCAAGGAGACAATAGATATTAAGCCGAAATGACGTCCGACGCGCGCATTTTCTCCGCCGCGCACCACATTTAAAAAAATCATAGCGTGAAAACCGTGGGTTCGATCCGCGTGCCGCTCGAAGGCGATTACAGCGGAGATGCAGCCCTTTCCAAAGAGCCATGAAAAGACTTTCTACTCCCAAGGAGACAAGAGATATTAAGCCGAAATGACGTCCGACGCGCGCATTTCCTCCGCCGCGCACCACATTTAAAAAAATCATAGCGTGAAAACCGTGGGTTCGATCCGCGTGCCGCTCGAAGGCGATTACAGGGGAGATGCAGCCCTTTCCAAAGAGCCATGAACAGACTTTCTACACCCAATGAGACAAGAGATATTAAGCCGCAAATACGTCCGGCGCGCGTCTTTTCTCCGCCGCGCAACACATTTAAAAAAAATCGTAGCGTGAAAAACGTGGGTTCGATCCGCGTGCCGCTCGAAGGCGATTACAGGGGAGATGCATCCCTTTCAAAAGAGCCATGAACAGACTTTCTACTCCCAAGGAGACCAGAAATATTAACATATAAATCGTTACGCTCCAGTCGGATGAACGAGAAACGCTTGTACAATTGCAACGAATTGGAGAAAGTTTAAACAAACGCGCTGACTTTGAACGCTCACATCTAGGCCGGGCCAACTCCAAATGGCGTGCAACTCGGTGTGCATCACCTCCATGACTGTCCCTAACGAACGCCACCTGCCACGCTTTCGGCCTATCCCTGGCGGCATTAAAAAATCGTAGCGTGATAACGATGGTTCCGATGCGCGTGCCGCTCGAAGGCGATTACAGGGAAGATACAGCCCTTTCCAAAGAGCCATGAACAGACTTTCTACTCCCAAGGAGACAAGAGATATTACGCGCATTTTCTCCGACGCGCACCACGTTTAAAAAATCGTAGCGTAAGAACGGTGGGTCCGATCCGCGTGCCGCTTAAAGGCGATTACAGGGGAGATGCAACCCTTTCCAAAGAACCATGAAAAGACTTTCTACTCCCAAGGAGACAAGAGATATTAAGCCGCAATGACGTCCGACGCGCGCATTTTCTCCGCCGCGCAGCACATTTAAAAAAATCATAGCGTGAAAACCGTGGGTTCGATCCGCGTGCCGCTCGAAGGCGATTACAGGGGAGATGGAGCCCTTTCCAAAGAGGCATGAACAGACTTCCTACTCCCAAGGAGCCCAAAGATATTAAGCCGCAAATACGTCCTACGCGCGTCTTTTCTACGCCGCGCACCACATTTAAAAAATCGTAGCGTAAGAACGGTGGGTCCGATCCGCGTGCCGCTTAAAGGCGATTACAGGGGAGATGCAAACCTTTCCAAAGAGCCATGAAAAGACTTTCTACTCCCAAGGAGACAAGAGATATTAAGCCGCAATGACGTCCGACGCGCGCATTTTCTCCGCCGCGCAGCACATTTAAAAAAATCATAGCGTGAAAACCGTGGGTTCGATCCGCGTGCCGCTCGAAGGCGATTACAGGGGAGATGGAGGCCTTTCCAAAGAGGCATGAACAGACTTCCTACTCCCAAGGAGCCCAAAGATATTAAGCCGCAAATACGTCCTACGCGCGTCTTTTCTACGCCGCGCACCACATTTAAAAAATCGTAGCGTAAGAACGGTGGGTCCGATCCGCGTGCCGCTTAAAGGCGATTACAGGGAAGATGCAAACCTTTCCAAAGAGCCATGAACAGACTTTCTACTCCCAATGAGACAATAGATATCAAGCCGCAAATACGTCCGGCGCGCGTCTATTCTCCGCCGCGCAACACATTTAAAAAAAATCGTAGCGTGAAAACCGTGGGTTCGATCCGCGTGCCGCTTAAAGGCGATTACAGGGGAGATGCAGCCCTTTCCAAAGAGCCATGAAAAGACTTTCTACTCCCAAGGAGACAAGAGATATTAAGCCGAAATGACGTCCGACGCGCGCATTTCCTCCGCCGCGCACCACATTTAAAAAAATCATAGCGTGAAAACCGTGGGTTCGATCCGCGTGCCGCTCGAAGGCGATTACAGGGGAGATGCAGCCCTTTCCAAAGAGGCATGAACAGACTTTCTACTCCCAATGAGACAAGAGATATCAAGCCGCAAATACGTCCGGCGCGCGTCTATTCTCCGCCGCGCAACACATTTAAAAAAAATCGTAGCGTGAAAACCGTGGGTTCGATCCGCGTGCCGCTTAAAGGCGATTACAGGGGAGATGCAGCCCTTTCCAAAGAGCCATGAAAAGACTTTCTACTCCCAAGGAGACAAGAGATATTAAGCCGAAATGACGTCCGACGCGCGCATTTCCTCCGCCGCGCACCACATTTTAAAAACTCATAGCGTGAAAACCGTGGGTTCGATCCGCGTGCCGCTCGAAGGCGATTACAGGGGAGATGCAGCCCTTTCCAAAGAGGCATGAACAGACTTCCTACTCCCAAGGAGCCCAAAGATATTAAGCCGCAAATACGTCCTACGCGCGTCTTTTCTACGCCGCGCACCACATTTAAAAAATCGTATCGGAAGAACGGTGGGTCCAATCCGCGTGCCGCTTAAAGGCGATTACAAGGGAGATGCAAACCTTTCCAAAGAGCCATGAAAAGACTTTCTACTCCCAAGGAGACCAGAAATATTAACATATAAAGCGTTACGCTCCAGTCGGATGAACGAGAAACGCTTGTACAATTGCAACGAATTGGAGGAGAAAGTTTAAACAAACGCGCTGACTTTGAACGCTCACATCTAGGCCGGGCCAACTCCAAATGGCGTGCAACTCGGTGTGCATCACCTCCATGACTGTCCCTAACCAACGCCACCTGCCACGCTTTCGGCCTATCCCTGGCGGCATTAAAAAATCGTAGCGTGATAACGATGGTTCCGATGCGCGTGCCGCTCGAAGGCGATTACAGGGGAGATACAGCCCTTTCCAAAGAGCCATGAACAGACTTTCTACTCCCAAGGAAACAAGAGATATTACGCGCATTTTCTCCGACGCGCATCACGTTTAAAAAATCGTAGCGTGAGAACGGTGGGTCCGATCCGCGTGCCGCTTAAAGGCGATTACAGGGGAGATGCAAACCTTTCCAAAGAGCCATGAAAAGACTTTCTACTCCCAAGGAGACAAGAGATATTAAGCCGCAATGACGTCCGACGCGCGCATTTTCTCCGACGCGCAACACATTTAAAAAAATCATAGCGTGAAAACCGTGGGTTCGATCCGCGTGCCGCTCGAAGGCGATTACAGGGGAGATGCAGCCCTTTCCAAAGAGCCATGAACAGACTTTCTACTCCCAATGAGACAAGAGATATCA
Source organism: Electrophorus electricus (assembly GCF_041902795.1). Classification (NCBI taxonomy): domain Eukaryota; kingdom Metazoa; phylum Chordata; class Actinopteri; order Gymnotiformes; family Gymnotidae; genus Electrophorus; species Electrophorus electricus. Next base: position 24,222,143 of record NC_137505.1, on the reverse strand, counting down.
AGCCGCAAATACGTCCGGCGCGCGTCTATTCTCCGCCGCGCAACACATTTAAAAAAAATCGTAGCGTGAAAACCGTGGGTTCGATCCGCGTGCCGCTTAAAGGCGATTACAGGGGAGATGCAGCCCTTTCCAAAGAGCCATGAAAAGACTTTCTACTCCCAAGGAGACAATAGATATTAAGCCGAAATGACGTCCGACGCGCGCATTTTCTCCGCCGCGCACCACATTTAAAAAAATCATAGCGTGAAAACCGTGGGTTCGATCCGCGTGCCGCTCGAAGGCGATTACAGCGGAGATGCAGCCCTTTCCAAAGAGCCATGAAAAGACTTTCTACTCCCAAGGAGACAAGAGATATTAAGCCGAAATGACGTCCGACGCGCGCATTTCCTCCTCCGCGCACCACATTTAAAAAAAATCGTAGCGTGAAAAACGTGGGTTCGATCCGCGTGCCGCTCGAAGGCGATTACAGGGGAGATGCATCCCTTTCAAAAGAGCCATGAACAGACTTTCTACTCCCAAGGAGACCAGAAATATTAACATATAAAGCGTTACGCTCCAGTCGGATGAACGAGAAACGCTTGTACAATTGCAACGAATTGGAGGAGAAAGTTTAAACAAACGCGCTGACTTTGAACGCTCACATCTAGGCCGGGCCAACTCCAAATGGCGTGCAACTCGGTGTGCATCACCTCCATGACTGTCCCTAACGAACGCCACCTGCCACGCTTTCGGCCTATCCCTGGCGGCATTAAAAAATCGTAGCGTGATAACGTTGGTTCCGATGCGCGTGCCGCTCGAAGGCGATTACAGGGGAGATACAGCCCTTTCCAAAGAGCCATGAACAGACTTTCTACTCCCAAGGAGACAAGAGATATTACGCGCATTTTCTCCGACGCGCAACACATTTAAAAAAATCATAGCGTGAAAACCGTGGGTTCGATCCGCGTGCCGCTCGAAGGCGATTACAGGGGAGATGCAGCCCTTTCCAAAGAGCCATGAAAAGACTTTCTACTCCCAAGGAGACAAGAGATATTAAGCCGAAATGACGTCCGACGCGCGCATTTCCTCCGCCGAGCACCACATTTAAAAAAATCATAGCGTGAAAACCGTGGGTTCGATCCGCGTGCCGCTCGAAGGCGATTACAGGGGAGATGCAGCCCTTTCCAAAGAGGCATGAACAGACTTCCTACTCCCAAGGAGCCCAAAGATATTAAGCCGCAAATACGTCCTACGCGCGTCTTTTCTACGCCGCGCACCACATTTAAAAAATCGTATCGGAAGAACGGTGGGTCCAATCCGCGTGCCGCTTAAACGCGATTACAAGGGAGATGCAAACCTTTCCAAAGAGCCATGAACAGACTTTCTACTCCCAATGAGACAATAGATATCAAGCCGCAAATACGTCCGGCGCGCGTCTATTCTCCGCCGCGCAACACATTTAAAAAAAATCGTAGCGTGAAAACCGTGGGTTCGATCCGCGTGCCGCTTAAAGGCGATTACAGGGGAGATGCAGCCCTTTCCAAAGCGCCATGAAAAGACTTTCTACTCCCAAGGAGACAAGAGATATTAAGCCGAAATGACGTCCGACGCGCGCATTTCCTCCGCCGCGCACCACATTTAAAAAAATCATAGCGTGAAAACCGTGGGTTCGATCCGCGTGCCGCTCGAAGGCGACTACAGGGGAGATGCAGCCCTTTCCAAAGAGGCATGAACAGACTTCCTACTCCCAAGGAGCCCAAAGATATTAAGCCGCAAATACGTCCTACGCGCGTCTTTTCTACGCCGCGCACCACATTTAAAAAATCGTATCGGAAGAACGGTGGGTCCAATCCGCGTGCCGCTTAAAGGCGATTACAAGGGAGATGCAAACCTTTCCAAAGAGCCATGAAAAGACTTTCTACTCCCAAGGAGACAATAGATATTAAGCCGAAATGACGTCCGACGCGCGCATTTTCTCCGCCGCGCACCACATTTAAAAAAATCATAGCGTGAAAACCGTGGGTTCGATCCGCGTGCCGCTCGAAGGCGATTACAGCGGAGATGCAGCCCTTTCCAAAGAGCCATGAAAAGACTTTCTACTCCCAAGGAGACAAGAGATATTAAGCCGAAATGACGTCCGACGCGCGCATTTCCTCCGCCGCGCACCACATTTAAAAAAATCATAGCGTGAAAACCGTGGGTTCGATCCGCGTGCCGCTCGAAGGCGATTACAGGGGAGATGCAGCCCTTTCCAAAGAGCCATGAACAGACTTTCTACACCCAATGAGACAAGAGATATTAAGCCGCAAATACGTCCGGCGCGCGTCTTTTCTCCGCCGCGCAACACATTTAAAAAAAATCGTAGCGTGAAAAACGTGGGTTCGATCCGCGTGCCGCTCGAAGGCGATTACAGGGGAGATGCATCCCTTTCAAAAGAGCCATGAACAGACTTTCTACTCCCAAGGAGACCAGAAATATTAACATATAAATCGTTACGCTCCAGTCGGATGAACGAGAAACGCTTGTACAATTGCAACGAATTGGAGAAAGTTTAAACAAACGCGCTGACTTTGAACGCTCACATCTAGGCCGGGCCAACTCCAAATGGCGTGCAACTCGGTGTGCATCACCTCCATGACTGTCCCTAACGAACGCCACCTGCCACGCTTTCGGCCTATCCCTGGCGGCATTAAAAAATCGTAGCGTGATAACGATGGTTCCGATGCGCGTGCCGCTCGAAGGCGATTACAGGGAAGATACAGCCCTTTCCAAAGAGCCATGAACAGACTTTCTACTCCCAAGGAGACAAGAGATATTACGCGCATTTTCTCCGACGCGCACCACGTTTAAAAAATCGTAGCGTAAGAACGGTGGGTCCGATCCGCGTGCCGCTTAAAGGCGATTACAGGGGAGATGCAACCCTTTCCAAAGAACCATGAAAAGACTTTCTACTCCCAAGGAGACAAGAGATATTAAGCCGCAATGACGTCCGACGCGCGCATTTTCTCCGCCGCGCAGCACATTTAAAAAAATCATAGCGTGAAAACCGTGGGTTCGATCCGCGTGCCGCTCGAAGGCGATTACAGGGGAGATGGAGCCCTTTCCAAAGAGGCATGAACAGACTTCCTACTCCCAAGGAGCCCAAAGATATTAAGCCGCAAATACGTCCTACGCGCGTCTTTTCTACGCCGCGCACCACATTTAAAAAATCGTAGCGTAAGAACGGTGGGTCCGATCCGCGTGCCGCTTAAAGGCGATTACAGGGGAGATGCAAACCTTTCCAAAGAGCCATGAAAAGACTTTCTACTCCCAAGGAGACAAGAGATATTAAGCCGCAATGACGTCCGACGCGCGCATTTTCTCCGCCGCGCAGCACATTTAAAAAAATCATAGCGTGAAAACCGTGGGTTCGATCCGCGTGCCGCTCGAAGGCGATTACAGGGGAGATGGAGCCCTTTCCAAAGAGGCATGAACAGACTTCCTACTCCCAAGGAGCCCAAAGATATTAAGCCGCAAATACGTCCTACGCGCGTCTTTTCTACGCCGCGCACCACATTTAAAAAATCGTAGCGTAAGAACGGTGGGTCCGATCCGCGTGCCGCTTAAAGGCGATTACAGGGAAGATGCAAACCTTTCCAAAGAGCCATGAACAGACTTTCTACTCCCAATGAGACAATAGATATCAAGCCGCAAATACGTCCGGCGCGCGTCTATTCTCCGCCGCGCAACACATTTTAAAAAAATCGTAGCGTGAAAACCGTGGGTTCGATCCGCGTGCCGCTTAAAGGCGATTACAGGGGAGATGCAGCCCTTTCCAAAGAGCCATGAAAAGACTTTCTACTCCCAAGGAGACAAGAGATATTAAGCCGAAATGACGTCCGACGCGCGCATTTCCTCCGCCGCGCACCACATTTAAAAAAATCATAGCGTGAAAACCGTGGGTTCGATCCGCGTGCCGCTCGAAGGCGATTACAGGGGAGATGCAGCCCTTTCCAAAGAGGCATGAACAGACTTTCTACTCCCAATGAGACAAGAGATATCAAGCCGCAAATACGTCCGGCGCGCGTCTATTCTCCGCCGCGCAACACATTTAAAAAAAATCGTAGCGTGAAAACCGTGGGTTCGATCCGCGTGCCGCTTAAAGGCGATTACAGGGGAGATGCAGCCCTTTCCAAAGAGCCATGAAAAGACTTTCTACTCCCAAGGAGACAAGAGATATTAAGCCGAAATGACGTCCGACGCGCGCATTTCCTCCGCCGCGCACCACATTTTAAAAACTCATAGCGTGAAAACCGTGGGTTCGATCCGCGTGCCGCTCGAAGGCGATTACAGGGGAGATGCAGCCCTTTCCAAAGAGGCATGAACAGACTTCCTACTCCCAAGGAGCCCAAAGATATTAAGCCGCAAATACGTCCTACGCGCGTCTTTTCTACGCCGCGCACCACATTTAAAAAATCGTATCGGAAGAACGGTGGGTCCAATCCGCGTGCCGCTTAAAGGCGATTACAAGGGAGATGCAAACCTTTCCAAAGAGCCATGAAAAGACTTTCTACTCCCAAGGAGACCAGAAATATTAACATATAAAGCGTTACGCTCCAGTCGGATGAACGAGAAACGCTTGTACAATTGCAACGAATTGGAGGAGAAAGTTTAAACAAACGCGCTGACTTTGAACGCTCACATCTAGGCCGGGCCAACTCCAAATGGCGTGCAACTCGGTGTGCATCACCTCCATGACTGTCCCTAACCAACGCCACCTGCCACGCTTTCGGCCTATCCCTGGCGGCATTAAAAAATCGTAGCGTGATAACGATGGTTCCGATGCGCGTGCCGCTCGAAGGCGATTACAGGGGAGATACAGCCCTTTCCAAAGAGCCATGAACAGACTTTCTACTCCCAAGGAAACAAGAGATATTACGCGCATTTTCTCCGACGCGCATCACGTTTAAAAAATCGTAGCGTGAGAACGGTGGGTCCGATCCGCGTGCCGCTTAAAGGCGATTACAGGGGAGATGCAAACCTTTCCAAAGAGCCATGAAAAGACTTTCTACTCCCAAGGAGACAAGAGATATTAAGCCGCAATGACGTCCGACGCGCGCATTTTCTCCGACGCGCAACACATTTAAAAAAATCATAGCGTGAAAACCGTGGGTTCGATCCGCGTGCCGCTCGAAGGCGATTACAGGGGAGATGCAGCCCTTTCCAAAGAGCCATGAACAGACTTTCTACTCCCAATGAGACAAGAGATATCAAGCCGCAAATACGTCCGGCGCGCGTCTATTCTCCGCCGCGCAACACATTTAAAAAAAATCGTAGCGTGAAAACCGTGGGTTCGATCCGCGTGCCGCTTAAAGGCGATTACAGGGGAGATGCAGCCCTTTCCAAAGAGCCATGAAAAGACTTTCTACTCCCAAGGAGACAATAGATATTAAGCCGAAATGACGTCCGACGCGCGCATTTTCTCCGCCGCGCACCACATTTAAAAAAATCATAGCGTGAAAACCGTGGGTTCGATCCGCGTGCCGCTCGAAGGCGATTACAGCGGAGATGCAGCCCTTTCCAAAGAGCCATGAAAAGACTTTCTACTCCCAAGGAGACAAGAGATATTAAGCCGAAATGACGTCCGACGCGCGCATTTCCTCCTCCGCGCACCACATTTAAAAAAAATCGTAGCGTGAAAAACGTGGGTTCGATCCGCGTGCCGCTCGAAGGCGATTACAGGGGAGATGCATCCCTTTCAAAAGAGCCATGAACAGACTTTCTACTCCCAAGGAGACCAGAAATATTAACATATAAAGCGTTACGCTCCAGTCGGATGAACGAGAAACGCTTGTACAATTGCAACGAATTGGAGGAGAAAGTTTAAACAAACGCGCTGACTTTGAACGCTCACATCTAGGCCGGGCCAACTCCAAATGGCGTGCAACTCGGTGTGCATCACCTCCATGACTGTCCCTAACGAACGCCACCTGCCACGCTTTCGGCCTATCCCTGGCGGCATTAAAAAATCGTAGCGTGATAACGTTGGTTCCGATGCGCGTGCCGCTCGAAGGCGATTACAGGGGAGATACAGCCCTTTCCAAAGAGCCATGAACAGACTTTCTACTCCCAAGGAGACAAGAGATATTACGCGCATTTTCTCCGACGCGCAACACATTTAAAAAAATCATAGCGTGAAAACCGTGGGTTCGATCCGCGTGCCGCTCGAAGGCGATTACAGGGGAGATGCAGCCCTTTCCAAAGAGCCATGAACAGACTTTCTACTCCCAATGAGACAAGAGATATCAAGCCGCAAATACGTCCGGCGCGCGTCTATTCTCCGCCGCGCAACACATTTAAAAAAAATCGTAGCGTGAAAACCGTGGGTTCGATCCGCGTGCCGCTTAAAGGCGATTACAGGGGAGATGCAGCCCTTTCCAAAGAGCCATGAAAAGACTTTCTACTCCCAAGGAGACAAGAGATATTAAGCCGAAATGACGTCCGACGCGCGCATTTCCTCCGCCGAGCACCACATTTAAAAAAATCATAGCGTGAAAACCGTGGGTTCGATCCGCGTGCCGCTCGAAGGCGATTACAGGGGAGATGCAGCCCTTTCCAAAGAGGCATGAACAGACTTCCTACTCCCAAGGAGCCCAAAGATATTAAGCCGCAAATACGTCCTACGCGCGTCTTTTCTACGCCGCGCACCACATTTAAAAAATCGTATCGGAAGAACGGTGGGTCCAATCCGCGTGCCGCTTAAAGGCGATTACAAGGGAGATGCAAACCTTTCCAAAGAGCCATGAAAAGACTTTCTACTCCCAAGGAGACAATAGATATTAAGCCGAAATGACGTCCGACGCGCGCATTTTCTCCGCCGCGCACCACATTTAAAAAAATCATAGCGTGAAAACCGTGGGTTCGATCCGCGTGCCGCTCGAAGGCGATTACAGCGGAGATGCAGCCCTTTCCAAAGAGCCATGAAAAGACTTTCTACTCCCAAGGAGACAAGAGATATTAAGCCGAAATGACGTCCGACGCGCGCATTTCCTCCGCCGCGCACCACATTTAAAAAAATCATAGCGTGAAAACCGTGGGTTCGATCCGCTTGCCGCTCGAAGGCGATTACAGGGGAGATGCAGCCCTTTCCAAAGAGCCATGAACAGACTTTCTACACCCAATGAGACAAGAGATATTAAGCCGCAAATACGTCCGGCGCGCGTCTTTTCTCCGCCGCGCAACACATTTAAAAAAAAATCGTAGCGTGAAAAACGTGGGTTCGATCCGCGTGCCGCTCGAAGGCGATTACAGGGGAGATGCATCCCTTTCAAAAGAGCCATGAACAGACTTTCTACTCCCAAGGAGACCAGAAATATTAACATATAAAGCGTTACGCTCCAGTCGGATGAACGAGAAACGCTTGTACAATTGCAACGAATTGGAGGAGAAAGTTTAAACAAACGCGCTGACTTTGAACGCTCACATCTAGGCCGGGCCAACTCCAAATGGCGTGCAACTCGGTGTGCATCACCTCCATGACTGTCCCTAACGAACGCCACCTGCCACGCTTTCGGCCTATCCCTGGCGGCATTAAAAAATCGTAGCGTGATAACGATGGTTCCGATGCGCGTGCCGCTCGAAGGCGATTACAGGGGAGATACAGCCCTTTCCAAAGAGCCATGAACAGACTTTCTACTCCCAAGGAGACAAGAGATATTACGCGCATTTTCTCCGACGCGCACCACGTTTAAAAAATCGTAGCGAGAGAACGGTGGGTCCGATCCGCGTGCCGCTTAAAGGCGATTACAGGGGAGATGCAACCCTTTCCAAAGAACCATGAAAAGACTTTCTACTCCCAAGGAGACAAGAGATATTAAGCCGAAATGACGTCCGACGCGCGCATTTTCTCCGCCGCGCACCACATTTAAAAAAATCATAGCGTGAAAACCGTGGGTCCGATCCGCGTGCCGCTTAAAGGCGATTACAGGGAAGATGCAAACCTTTCCAAAGAGCCATGAACAGACTTTCTACTCCCAATGAGACAAGAGATATCAAGCCGCAAATACGTCCGGCGCGCGTCTATTCTCCGCCGCGCAACACATTTAAAAAAAATCGTAGCGTGAAAACCGTGGGTTCGATCCGCGTGCCGCTTAAAGGCGATTACAAGGGAGATGCAAACCTTTCCACAGAGCCATGAAAAGACTTTCTACTCCCAAGGAGACAATAGATATTAAGCCGTAATGACGTCCGACGCGCGCATTTTCTCCGCCGCGCACCACATTTAAAAAAATCATAGCGTGAAAACCGTGGGTTCGATCCGCGTGCCCCTCGAAGGCGATTACAGCGGAGATGCAGCCCTTTCCAAAGAGCCATGAAAAGACTTTCTACTCCCAAGGAGACAAGAGATATTAAGCCGAAATGACGTCCGACGCGCGCATTTCCTCCGCCGCGCACCACATTTAAAAAAATCATAGCGTGAAAACCGTGGGTTCGATCCGCGTGCCGCTCGAAGGCGATTACAGGGGAGATGCATCCCTTTCAAAAGAGCCATGAACAGACTTTCTACTCCCAAGGAGACCAGAAATATTAACATATAAATCGTTACGCTCCAGTCGGATGAACGAGAAACGCTTGTACAATTGCAACGAATTGGAGAAAGTTTAAACAAACGCGCTGACTTTGAACGCTCACATCTAGGCCGGGCCAACTCCAAATGGCGTGCAACTCGGTGTGCATCACCTCCATGACTGTCCCTAACGAACGCCACCTGCCACGCTTTCGGCCTATCCCTGGCGGCATTAAAAAATCGTAGCGTGATAACGATGGTTCCGATGCGCGTGCCGCTCGAAGGCGATTACAGGGAAGATACAGCCCTTTCCAAAGAGCCATGAACAGACTTTCTACTCCCAAGGAGACAAGAGATATTACGCGCATTTTCTCCGACGCGCACCACGTTTAAAAAATCGTAGCGTAAGAACGGTGGGTCCGATCCGCGTGCCGCTCGAAGGCGATTACAGGGGAGATGGAGCCCTTTCCAAAGAGGCATGAACAGACTTCCTACTCCCAAGGAGCCCAAAGATATTAAGCCGCAAATACGTCCTACGCGCGTCTTTTCTACGCCGCGCACCACATTTAAAAAATCGTAGCGTAAGAACGGTGGGTCCGATCCGCGTGCCGCTTAAAGGCGATTACAGGGGAGATGCAAACCTTTCCAAAGAGCCATGAAAAGACTTTCTACTCCCAAGGAGACAAGAGATATTAAGGCGCAATGACGTCCGACGCGCGCATTTTCTCCGCCGCGCAGCACATTTAAAAAAATCATAGCGTGAAAACCGTGGGTTCGATCCGCGTGCCGCTCGAAGGCGATTACAGGGGAGATGGAGCCCTTTCCAAAGAGGCATGAACAGACTTCCTACTCCCAAGGAGCCCAAAGATATTAAGCCGCAAATACGTCCTACGCGCGTCTTTTCTACGCCGCGCACCACATTTAAAAAATCGTAGCGTAAGAACGGTGGGTCCGATCCGCGTGCCGCTTAAAGGCGATTACAGGGAAGATGCAAACCTTTCCAAAGAGCCATGAACAGACTTTCTACTCCCAATGAGACAATAGATATCAAGCCGCAAATACGTCCGGCGCGCGTCTATTCTCCGCCGCGCAACACATTTAAAAAAAATCGTAGCGTGAAAACCGTGGGTTCGATCCGCGTGCCGCTTAAAGGCGATTACAGGGGAGATGCAGCCCTTTCCAAAGAGCCATGAAAAGACTTTCTACTCCCAAGGAGACAAGAGATATTAAGCCGAAATGACGTCCGACGCGCGCATTTCCTCCGCCGCGCACCACATTTAAAAAAATCATAGCGTGAAAACCGTGGGTTCGATCCGCGTGCCGCTCGAAGGCGATTACAGGGGAGATGCAGCCCTTTCCAAAGAGGCATGAACAGACTTTCTACTCCCAAGGAGACAAGAGATATTAAGCAGCAATGATGTCCGACACGCGCATTTTCTCCGCCGCGCACCACATTTAAAAAATCTTAGCGTGAGAACGGTGGGTCCGATCCGCGTGCCGCTTAAAGGCGATTACAGGGGAGATGCAGCCCTTTCCAAAGAGCCATGAAAAGACTTTCTACTCCCAAGGAGACAAGAGATATTAAGCCGAAATGACGTCCGACGCGCGCATTTTCTCCGCCGCACACCACATTTAAAAAAATCATAGCGTGAAAACCGTGGGTTCGATCTGCGTGCCGCTCGAAGGCGATTACAGGGGAGATGCAGCCCTTTCCAAAGATCCATGAACAGACTTCCTACTCCCAAGGAGACAAGAGATATTAACATATAAAGCGTTACGCTCCAGTCGGATGAGCGAGAAACGCTTGAGCAGTTGCAACGAATTGGAGGAGAAAGTTTAAACAAACGCGCTGACTTTGAACGCTCACATCTAGGTCTGGCCATGTCCAAATGGCGTGCAACTCGGTGCGCATCACCTCCATGACTGTCCCTAACGAACGCCACCTGCCACGCTTTCGGCCCGTCCCTGGCGGCTTTAAAAAATCGTACCGTGATAACCGTGGGTCCAATCCGCTTGAAGCTCGAAGGCGATTAGAGGGGAGATGCAGCCCTTTCCAAAGAGCCATGAACAGACTTCCTACTCCCAAGGAGACAAGAGATATTAAGCCACAAATACGTCCGGACCGCGTCTTTTCTCCGCAGCTCACCACATTTAAAAAAATCGTAGCGTGAAAACCGTGGGTTCGATATAGTATACATACAGAGTATATAGTTTGACCAAAAGATCGTGCTGATCTTTGATCTCCTGGTTCTTCATCTCCAGCGCCACTTTCAGACTCATAATGTCCTCCTCTATGGGCTGGTATAACCCACACATACGAATCATCACTACAGCCAGTACAATGGAAAGGTGGGAATGTGTACTGAATGTGTACTGACGTTATAAGTGAAAGGTGGAGGTACTGGTGGATGTGTACTGACACTATAAGGGATCTCTACCTGCAGTGACAGTCTGAGCTTCTCAAGTTCTTCCTCCAGAGATTTCTTCTCCTGTTCACAGGCCATTTTCATATCTGCCAGAGCAAGTATCATTACTGCTGGATATAACACAGATTGTATATACTACATAATTACTGCTGAATATATAAAATATAATATATATAGTACTATACATATATTAGTGTCACTTTTATTGGAGCCTAAAGGCTAACATTCATTATTAGTTATGTTAGTATTATTGCATTTCCATAGTACTTACTCTTGATGGACCTGTTATGCTCCTCCTCCTCCTGCTGTTTCTGCAGGAGCTCTGTCTCCTCCTGCTGCTTGTGTTTCAGCATCTCCTGAAGAACCTGCAGCTCCTTCTGCTTCTGCAACCTCAACTCCTTCAGCTGCTCCAACAAACTGTTATCCAACTCCTCCTTCTCACACCGCAAACACTCCAATCGGGCCACAGGCCCCACTAGTGACACAGAACCACACACACACACACACACACAAAGAGAGAGATAAACATGTATAAATATATAAGAATTTGTGGATAAAATTATTATGAGATTATTTATAATCAAACGACTACACTACCCAACCACATCTTCCTTTTATTTACATATTATACAGATATTTAGAGATATTTACATTTTATTTACCCGCGTGCGTCTCTCTTCTCCAAGGTAGCGGAGAGATATGAAAGGATAAAAGGGGAAAAGAATAAAATGCACGTCGGTTTTAAATTCGCAGGCTACCTGCGCTGAAGGCGTGGAAAACGAGCACGTGACGGAAAGGCTTCCGTACCCGATGGGTCCAAATCACATGCCCAGCAAAGTAGCCTTAAACCTGGACACACAATGGAGAGCATTTGACCCTTTAAAATCATACTACAACCAGACTTCCAGGCCCAAGAGGTCACACAGCCATGCCCAGCAAAGTAGCTCTGGGCCTGGGCACACTTCACGCAGTTTGACCGTTTAAATAAAACTAGAAACAGACTTCCTGGCCCAAGAGGTCACAGTCATACCCAGCAAAGTACGTTTAAACCTGGAAACAAATCAGATCCTTTCTGTCATTCAAAGGAATGGGCCTGCAACTCACAACCACATCCCCAGTGAAGCGCACCGTCACCCAGCCACACTACCCCACCTTGCCCGTCCTGGAACAACCACACCTCCAGGGCACCACATGCCAATCTCTCATGCCCAGCAAACTGCAACCTCACGCAGCCAGGCCACACACTGTCTCCCCTTGTACCGTCCAGGGACGAACTCCTCCACAAACCTGGTGTTCACGCGCACACACACAATTACAACGAATTGGTGGAGAACTTTGAAACAAACGTGCTGACTTTGAATACTCACATCTAGGCTGGGCCAGGTCCAAATGGCCTGCAGCTCGGTGCGCATTAACTGCTTGACTGTCCGTCACGAACGCCACCTGCCAAGCGTTCGTTCCGTCCCTGGCGGATTTTAAAAAATCGTAGCGTGAGAACGATGGGTCCGATCCGCGTGCCGCTTAAAGGCGATTACAGGGGAGATGCAACCCTTTCCAAAGAACCATGAAAAGACTTTCTACTCCCAAGGAAACGAGATATTAAGCCGCAATGACGTCCGACGCGCGCATTTTCTCCGCCGCGCAGCACATTTAAAAAAATCATAGCGTGAAAACCGTGGGTTCGATCCGCGTGCCGCTCGAAGGCGATTACAGGGGAGATGCAGCCCTTTCCAAAGAGCCATGAACAGACTTTCTACTCCCAATGAGACAAGAGATATCAAGCCGCAAATACGTCCGGCGCGCGTCTATTCTCCGCCGCGCAACACATTTAAAAAAAATCGTAGCGTGAAAACCGTGGGTTCGATCCGCGTGCCGCTTAAAGGCGATTACAGGGGAGATGCAGCCCTTTCCAAAGAGCCATGAAAAGACTTTCTACTCCCAAGGAGACAAGAGATATTAAGCCGAAATGACGTCCGACGCGCGCATTTCCTCCGCCGAGCACCACATTTAAAAAAATCATAGCGTGAAAACCGTGGGTTCGATCCGCGTGCCGCTCGAAGGCGATTACAGGGGAGATGCAGCCCTTTCCAAAGAGGCATGAACAGACTTCCTACTCCCAAGGAGCCCAAAGATATTAAGCCGCAAATACGTCCTACGCGCGTCTTTTCTACGCCGCGCACCACATTTAAAAAATCGTATCGGAAGAACGGTGGGTCCAATCCGCGTGCCGCTTAAACGCGATTACAAGGGAGATGCAAACCTTTCCAAAGAGCCATGAACAGACTTTCTACTCCCAATGAGACAATAGATATCAAGCCGCAAATACGTCCGGCGCGCGTCTATTCTCCGCCGCGCAACACATTTAAAAAAAATCGTAGCGTGAAAACCGTGGGTTCGATCCGCGTGCCGCTTAAAGGCGATTACAGGGGAGATGCAGCCCTTTCCAAAGCGCCATGAAAAGACTTTCTACTCCCAAGGAGACAAGAGATATTAAGCCGAAATGACGTCCGACGCGCGCATTTCCTCCGCCGCGCACCACATTTAAAAAAATCATAGCGTGAAAACCGTGGGTTCGATCCGCGTGCCGCTCGAAGGCGACTACAGGGGAGATGCAGCCCTTTCCAAAGAGGCATGAACAGACTTCCTACTCCCAAGGAGCCCAAAGATATTAAGCCGCAAATACGTCCTACGCGCGTCTTTTCTACGCCGCGCACCACATTTAAAAAATCGTATCGGAAGAACGGTGGGTCCAATCCGCGTGCCGCTTAAAGGCGATTACAAGGGAGATGCAAACCTTTCCAAAGAGCCATGAAAAGACTTTCTACTCCCAAGGAGACAATAGATATTAAGCCGAAATGACGTCCGACGCGCGCATTTTCTCCGCCGCGCACCACATTTAAAAAAATCATAGCGTGAAAACCGTGGGTTCGATCCGCGTGCCGCTCGAAGGCGATTACAGCGGAGATGCAGCCCTTTCCAAAGAGCCATGAAAAGACTTTCTACTCCCAAGGAGACAAGAGATATTAAGCCGAAATGACGTCCGACGCGCGCATTTCCTCCGCCGCGCACCACATTTAAAAAAATCATAGCGTGAAAACCGTGGGTTCGATCCGCGTGCCGCTCGAAGGCGATTACAGGGGAGATGCAGCCCTTTCCAAAGAGCCATGAACAGACTTTCTACACCCAATGAGACAAGAGATATTAAGCCGCAAATACGTCCGGCGCGCGTCTTTTCTCCGCCGCGCAACACATTTAAAAAAAATCGTAGCGTGAAAAACGTGGGTTCGATCCGCGTGCCGCTCGAAGGCGATTACAGGGGAGATGCATCCCTTTCAAAAGAGCCATGAACAGACTTTCTACTCCCAAGGAGACCAGAAATATTAACATATAAATCGTTACGCTCCAGTCGGATGAACGAGAAACGCTTGTACAATTGCAACGAATTGGAGAAAGTTTAAACAAACGCGCTGACTTTGAACGCTCACATCTAGGCCGGGCCAACTCCAAATGGCGTGCAACTCGGTGTGCATCACCTCCATGACTGTCCCTAACGAACGCCACCTGCCACGCTTTCGGCCTATCCCTGGCGGCATTAAAAAATCGTAGCGTGATAACGATGGTTCCGATGCGCGTGCCGCTCGAAGGCGATTACAGGGAAGATACAGCCCTTTCCAAAGAGCCATGAACAGACTTTCTACTCCCAAGGAGACAAGAGATATTACGCGCATTTTCTCCGACGCGCACCACGTTTAAAAAATCGTAGCGTAAGAACGGTGGGTCCGATCCGCGTGCCGCTTAAAGGCGATTACAGGGGAGATGCAACCCTTTCCAAAGAACCATGAAAAGACTTTCTACTCCCAAGGAGACAAGAGATATTAAGCCGCAATGACGTCCGACGCGCGCATTTTCTCCGCCGCGCAGCACATTTAAAAAAATCATAGCGTGAAAACCGTGGGTTCGATCCGCGTGCCGCTCGAAGGCGATTACAGGGGAGATGGAGCCCTTTCCAAAGAGGCATGAACAGACTTCCTACTCCCAAGGAGCCCAAAGATATTAAGCCGCAAATACGTCCTACGCGCGTCTTTTCTACGCCGCGCACCACATTTAAAAAATCGTAGCGTAAGAACGGTGGGTCCGATCCGCGTGCCGCTTAAAGGCGATTACAGGGGAGATGCAAACCTTTCCAAAGAGCCATGAAAAGACTTTCTACTCCCAAGGAGACAAGAGATATTAAGCCGCAATGACGTCCGACGCGCGCATTTTCTCCGCCGCGCAGCACATTTAAAAAAATCATAGCGTGAAAACCGTGGGTTCGATCCGCGTGCCGCTCGAAGGCGATTACAGGGGAGATGGAGCCCTTTCCAAAGAGGCATGAACAGACTTCCTACTCCCAAGGAGCCCAAAGATATTAAGCCGCAAATACGTCCTACGCGCGTCTTTTCTACGCCGCGCACCACATTTAAAAAATCGTAGCGTAAGAACGGTGGGTCCGATCCGCGTGCCGCTTAAAGGCGATTACAGGGAAGATGCAAACCTTTCCAAAGAGCCATGAACAGACTTTCTACTCCCAATGAGACAATAGATATCAAGCCGCAAATACGTCCGGCGCGCGTCTATTCTCCGCCGCGCAACACATTTAAAAAAAATCGTAGCGTGAAAACCGTGGGTTCGATCCGCGTGCCGCTTAAAGGCGATTACAGGGGAGATGCAGCCCTTTCCAAAGAGCCATGAAAAGACTTTCTACTCCCAAGGAGACAAGAGATATTAAGCCGAAATGACGTCCGACGCGCGCATTTCCTCCGCCGCGCACCACATTTAAAAAAATCATAGCGTGAAAACCGTGGGTTCGATCCGCGTGCCGCTCGAAGGCGATTACAGGGGAGATGCAGCCCTTTCCAAAGAGGCATGAACAGACTTTCTACTCCCAAGGAGCCCAAAGATATTAAGCCGCAAATAAGTCCTACGCGCGTCTTTTCTACGCCGCGCACCACATTTAAAAAATCGTAGCGTAAGAACGGTGGGTCCGATCCGCGTGCCGCTTAAAGGCGATTACAGGGGAGATGCAACCCTTTCCAAAGAACCATGAAAAGACTTTCAACTCCCAAGGAGACAAGAGATATTAAGCCGCAATGACGTCCGACGCGCTCATTTTCTCCGCCGCGCAGCACATTTAAAAAAATCATAGCGTGAAAACCGTGGGTTCGATCCGCGTGCCGCTCGAAGCCGATTACAGGGGAGATGCAGCCCTTTCCAAAGAGCCATGAACAGACTTCCTACTCCCAAGGAGACAAGAGATATTAAGCAGCAATGATGTCCGACACGCGCATTTTCTCCGCCGCGCACCACATTTAAAAAATCTTAGCGTGAGAACGGTGGGTCCGATCCGCGTGCCGCTTAAAGGCGATTACAGGGGAGATGCAGCCCTTTCCAAAGATCCATGAACAGACTTCCTACTCCCAAGGAGACAAGAGATATTAACATATAAAGCGTTACGCTCCAGTCGGATGAGCGAGAAACGCTTGAGCAGTTGCAACGAATTGGAGGAGAAAGTTTAAACAAACGCGCTGACTTTGAACGCTCACATCTAGGTCTGGCCATGTCCAAATGGCGTGCAACTCGGTGCGCATCACCTCCATGACTGTCCCTAACGAACGCCACCTGCCACGCTTTCGGCCCGTCCCTGGCGGCTTTAAAAAATCGTACCGTGATAACCGTGGGTCCAATCCGCTTGAAGCTCGAAGGCGATTAGAGGGGAGATGCAGCCCTTTCCAAAGAGCCATGAACAGACTTCCTACTCCCAAGGAGACAAGAGATATTAAGCCACAAATACGTCCGGACCGCGTCTTTTCTCCGCAGCTCACCACATTTAAAAAAATCGTAGCGTGAAAACCGTGGGTTCGATATAGTATACATACAGAGTATATAGTTTGACCAAAAGATCGTGCTGATCTTTGATCTCCTGGTTCTTCATCTCCAGCGCCACTTTCAGACTCATAATGTCCTCCTCTATGGGCTGGTATAACACAGACACGAATCATCACTACAGCCAGTACAATGGAAAGGTGGGAATGTGTACTGAATGTGTACTGACGTTATAAGTGAGAGGTGGTGGTACTGGTGGATGTGTACTGACACTATAAGGGATCTCTACCTGCAGTGACAGTTTGAGCTTCTCAAGTTCTTCCTCCAGAGATTTCTTCTCCTGTTCACAGGCCATTTTCATATCTGCCAGAGCAAGTATCATTACTGCTGGATATAACACAGATTGTATATACTACATAATTACTGCTGAATATATAAAATATAATATATATAGTACTATACATATATTAGTGTCACTTTTATTGGAGCCTAAAGGCTAACATTCATTATTAGTTATGTTAGTATTATTGCATTTCCATAGTACTTACTCTTGATGGACCTGTTATGCTCCTCCTCCTCCTGCTGTTTCTGCAGGAGCTCTGTCTCCTCCTGCTGCTTGTGTTTCAGCATCTCCTGAAGAACCTGCAGCTCCTTCTGCTTCTGCAACCTCAACTCCTTCAGCTGCTCCAACAAACTGTTATCCAACTCCTCCTTCTCACACCGCAAACACTCCAATCGGGCCACAGGCCCCACTAGTGACACAGAACCACACACACACACACACACACAAAGAGAGAGATAAACATGTATAAATATATAAGAATTTGTGGATAAAATTATTATGAGATTATTTATAATCAAACGACTACACTACCCAACCACATCTTCCTTTTATTTACATATTATACAGATATTTAGAGATATTTACATTTTATTTACCCGCGTGCGTCTCTCTTCTCCAAGGTAGCGGAGAGATATGAAAGGATAAAAGGGGAAAAGAATAAAATGCACGTCGGTTTTAAATTCGCAGGCTACCTGCGCTGAAGGCGTGGAAAACGAGCACGTGACGGAAAGGCTTCCGTACCCGATGGGTCCAAATCACATGCCCAGCAAAGTAGCCTTAAACCTGGACACACAATGGAGAGCATTTGACCCTTTAAAATCATACTACAACCAGACTTCCAGGCCCAAGAGGTCACACAGCCATGCCCAGCAAAGTAGCTCTGGGCCTGGGCACACTTCACGCAGTTTGACCGTTTAAATAAAACTAGAAACAGACTTCCTGGCCCAAGAGGTCACAGTCATACCCAGCAAAGTACGTTTAAACCTGGAAACAAATCAGATCCTTTCTGTCATTCAAAGGAATGGGCCTGCAACTCACAACCACATCCCCAGTGAAGCGCACCGTCACCCAGCCACACTACCCCACCTTGCCCGTCCTGGAACAACCACACCTCCAGGGCACCACATGCCAATCTCTCATGCCCAGCAAACTGCAACCTCACGCAGCCAGGCCACACACTGTCTCCCCTTGTACCGTCCAGGGACGAACTCCTCCACAAACCTGGTGTTCACGCGCACACACACAATTACAACGAATTGGTGGAGAACTTTGAAACAAACGTGCTGACTTTGAATACTCACATCTAGGCTGGGCCAGGTCCAAATGGCCTGCAGCTCGGTGCGCATTAACTGCTTGACTGTCCGTCACGAACGCCACCTGCCAAGCGTTCGTTCCGTCCCTGGCGGATTTTAAAAAATCGTAGCGTGAGAACGATGGGTCCGATCCGCGTGCCGCTTAAAGGCGATTACAGGGGAGATGCAACCCTTTCCAAAGAACCATGAAAAGACTTTCTACTCCCAAGGAAACGAGATATTAAGCCGCAATGACGTCCGACGCGCGCATTTTCTCCGCCGCGCAGCACATTTAAAAAAATCATAGCGTGAAAACCGTGGGTTCGATCCGCGTGCCGCTCGAAGGCGATTACAGGGGAGATGCAGCCCTTTCCAAAGAGCCATGAACAGACTTTCTACTCCCAATGAGACAAGAGATATCAAGCCGCAAATACGTCCGGCGCGCGTCTATTCTCCGCCGCGCAACACATTTAAAAAAAATCGTAGCGTGAAAACCGTGGGTTCGATCCGCGTGCCGCTTAAAGGCGATTACAGGGGAGATGCAGCCCTTTCCAAAGAGCCATGAAAAGACTTTCTACTCCCAAGGAGACAAGAGATATTAAGCCGAAATGACGTCCGACGCGCGCATTTCCTCCGCCGAGCACCACATTTAAAAAAATCATAGCGTGAAAACCGTGGGTTCGATCCGCGTGCCGCTCGAAGGCGATTACAGGGGAGATGCAGCCCTTTCCAAAGAGGCATGAACAGACTTCCTACTCCCAAGGAGCCCAAAGATATTAAGCCGCAAATACGTCCTACGCGCGTCTTTTCTACGCCGCGCACCACATTTAAAAAATCGTATCGGAAGAACGGTGGGTCCAATCCGCGTGCCGCTTAAACGCGATTACAAGGGAGATGCAAACCTTTCCAAAGAGCCATGAACAGACTTTCTACTCCCAATGAGACAATAGATATCAAGCCGCAAATACGTCCGGCGCGCGTCTATTCTCCGCCGCGCAACACATTTAAAAAAAATCGTAGCGTGAAAACCGTGGGTTCGATCCGCGTGCCGCTTAAAGGCGATTACAGGGGAGATGCAGCCCTTTCCAAAGCGCCATGAAAAGACTTTCTACTCCCAAGGAGACAAGAGATATTAAGCCGAAATGACGTCCGACGCGCGCATTTCCTCCGCCGCGCACCACATTTAAAAAAATCATAGCGTGAAAACCGTGGGTTCGATCCGCGTGCCGCTCGAAGGCGACTACAGGGGAGATGCAGCCCTTTCCAAAGAGGCATGAACAGACTTCCTACTCCCAAGGAGCCCAAAGATATTAAGCCGCAAATACGTCCTACGCGCGTCTTTTCTACGCCGCGCACCACATTTAAAAAATCGTATCGGAAGAACGGTGGGTCCAATCCGCGTGCCGCTTAAAGGCGATTACAAGGGAGATGCAAACCTTTCCAAAGAGCCATGAAAAGACTTTCTACTCCCAAGGAGACAATAGATATTAAGCCGAAATGACGTCCGACGCGCGCATTTTCTCCGCCGCGCACCACATTTAAAAAAATCATAGCGTGAAAACCGTGGGTTCGATCCGCGTGCCGCTCGAAGGCGATTACAGCGGAGATGCAGCCCTTTCCAAAGAGCCATGAAAAGACTTTCTACTCCCAAGGAGACAAGAGATATTAAGCCGAAATGACGTCCGACGCGCGCATTTCCTCCGCCGCGCACCACATTTAAAAAAATCATAGCGTGAAAACCGTGGGTTCGATCCGCGTGCCGCTCGAAGGCGATTACAGGGGAGATGCAGCCCTTTCCAAAGAGCCATGAACAGACTTTCTACACCCAATGAGACAAGAGATATTAAGCCGCAAATACGTCCGGCGCGCGTCTTTTCTCCGCCGCGCAACACATTTAAAAAAAATCGTAGCGTGAAAAACGTGGGTTCGATCCGCGTGCCGCTCGAAGGCGATTACAGGGGAGATGCATCCCTTTCAAAAGAGCCATGAACAGACTTTCTACTCCCAAGGAGACCAGAAATATTAACATATAAATCGTTACGCTCCAGTCGGATGAACGAGAAACGCTTGTACAATTGCAACGAATTGGAGAAAGTTTAAACAAACGCGCTGACTTTGAACGCTCACATCTAGGCCGGGCCAACTCCAAATGGCGTGCAACTCGGTGTGCATCACCTCCATGACTGTCCCTAACGAACGCCACCTGCCACGCTTTCGGCCTATCCCTGGCGGCATTAAAAAATCGTAGCGTGATAACGATGGTTCCGATGCGCGTGCCGCTCGAAGGCGATTACAGGGAAGATACAGCCCTTTCCAAAGAGCCATGAACAGACTTTCTACTCCCAAGGAGACAAGAGATATTACGCGCATTTTCTCCGACGCGCACCACGTTTAAAAAATCGTAGCGTAAGAACGGTGGGTCCGATCCGCGTGCCGCTTAAAGGCGATTACAGGGGAGATGCAACCCTTTCCAAAGAACCATGAAAAGACTTTCTACTCCCAAGGAGACAAGAGATATTAAGCCGCAATGACGTCCGACGCGCGCATTTTCTCCGCCGCGCAGCACATTTAAAAAAATCATAGCGTGAAAACCGTGGGTTCGATCCGCGTGCCGCTCGAAGGCGATTACAGGGGAGATGGAGCCCTTTCCAAAGAGGCATGAACAGACTTCCTACTCCCAAGGAGCCCAAAGATATTAAGCCGCAAATACGTCCTACGCGCGTCTTTTCTACGCCGCGCACCACATTTAAAAAATCGTAGCGTAAGAACGGTGGGTCCGATCCGCGTGCCGCTTAAAGGCGATTACAGGGGAGATGCAAACCTTTCCAAAGAGCCATGAAAAGACTTTCTACTCCCAAGGAGACAAGAGATATTAAGCCGCAATGACGTCCGACGCGCGCATTTTCTCCGCCGCGCAGCACATTTAAAAAAATCATAGCGTGAAAACCGTGGGTTCGATCCGCGTGCCGCTCGAAGGCGATTACAGGGGAGATGGAGCCCTTTCCAAAGAGGCATGAACAGACTTCCTACTCCCAAGGAGCCCAAAGATATTAAGCCGCAAATACGTCCTACGCGCGTCTTTTCTACGCCGCGCACCACATTTAAAAAATCGTAGCGTAAGAACGGTGGGTCCGATCCGCGTGCCGCTTAAAGGCGATTACAGGGAAGATGCAAACCTTTCCAAAGAGCCATGAACAGACTTTCTACTCCCAATGAGACAATAGATATCAAGCCGCAAATACGTCCGGCGCGCGTCTATTCTCCGCCGCGCAACACATTTAAAAAAAATCGTAGCGTGAAAACCGTGGGTTCGATCCGCGTGCCGCTTAAAGGCGATTACAGGGGAGATGCAGCCCTTTCCAAAGAGCCATGAAAAGACTTTCTACTCCCAAGGAGACAAGAGATATTAAGCCGAAATGACGTCCGACGCGCGCATTTCCTCCGCCGCGCACCACATTTAAAAAAATCATAGCGTGAAAACCGTGGGTTCGATCCGCGTGCCGCTCGAAGGCGATTACAGGGGAGATGCAGCCCTTTCCAAAGAGGCATGAACAGACTTTCTACTCCCAAGGAGCCCAAAGATATTAAGCCGCAAATAAGTCCTACGCGCGTCTTTTCTACGCCGCGCACCACATTTAAAAAATCGTAGCGTAAGAACGGTGGGTCCGATCCGCGTGCCGCTTAAAGGCGATTACAGGGGAGATGCAACCCTTTCCAAAGAACCATGAAAAGACTTTCAACTCCCAAGGAGACAAGAGATATTAAGCCGCAATGACGTCCGACGCGCTCATTTTCTCCGCCGCGCAGCACATTTAAAAAAATCATAGCGTGAAAACCGTGGGTTCGATCCGCGTGCCGCTCGAAGCCGATTACAGGGGAGATGCAGCCCTTTCCAAAGAGCCATGAACAGACTTCCTACTCCCAAGGAGACAAGAGATATTAAGCAGCAATGATGTCCGACACGCGCATTTTCTCCGCCGCGCACCACATTTAAAAAATCTTAGCGTGAGAACGGTGGGTCCGATCCGCGTGCCGCTTAAAGGCGATTACAGGGGAGATGCAGCCCTTTCCAAAGATCCATGAACAGACTTCCTACTCCCAAGGAGACAAGAGATATTAACATATAAAGCGTTACGCTCCAGTCGGATGAGCGAGAAACGCTTGAGCAGTTGCAACGAATTGGAGGAGAAAGTTTAAACAAACGCGCTGACTTTGAACGCTCACATCTAGGTCTGGCCATGTCCAAATGGCGTGCAACTCGGTGCGCATCACCTCCATGACTGTCCCTAACGAACGCCACCTGCCACGCTTTCGGCCCGTCCCTGGCGGCTTTAAAAAATCGTACCGTGATAACCGTGGGTCCAATCCGCTTGAAGCTCGAAGGCGATTAGAGGGGAGATGCAGCCCTTTCCAAAGAGCCATGAACAGACTTCCTACTCCCAAGGAGACAAGAGATATTAAGCCACAAATACGTCCGGACCGCGTCTTTTCTCCGCAGCTCACCACATTTAAAAAAATCGTAGCGTGAAAACCGTGGGTTCGATATAGTATACATACAGAGTATATAGTTTGACCAAAAGATCGTGCTGATCTTTGATCTCCTGGTTCTTCATCTCCAGCGCCACTTTCAGACTCATAATGTCCTCCTCTATGGGCTGGTATAACACAGACACGAATCATCACTACAGCCAGTACAATGGAAAGGTGGGAATGTGTACTGAATGTGTACTGACGTTATAAGTGAGAGGTGGTGGTACTGGTGGATGTGTACTGACACTATAAGGGATCTCTACCTGCAGTGACAGTTTGAGCTTCTCAAGTTCTTCCTCCAGAGATTTCTTCTCCTGTTCACAGGCCATTTTCATATCTGCCAGAGCAAGTATCATTACTGCTGGATATAACACAGATTGTATATACTACATAATTACTGCTGAATATATAAAATATAATATATATAGTACTATACATATATTAGTGTCACTTTTATTGGAGCCTAAAGGCTAACATTCATTATTAGTTATGTTAGTATTATTGCATTTCCATAGTACTTACTCTTGATGGACCTGTTATGCTCCTCCTCCTCCTGCTGTTTCTGCAGGAGCTCTGTCTCCTCCTGCTGCTTGTGTTTCAGCATCTCCTGAAGAACCTGCAGCTCCTTCTGCTTCTGCAACCTCAACTCCTTCAGCTGCTCCAAGAAACTGTTATCCAACTCCTCCTTCTCACACCGCAAACACTCCAATCGGGCCACAGGCCCCACTAGTGACACAGAACCACACACACACACACACACACACACACACAGAGAGATAAACATGTATAAATGTATAAGAATTTGTGGATAAAATTATTATGAGATTATTTATAATCAAACGACTACACTACACAACCACATCTTCCTTTTATTTACATATTATACAGATATTTAGAGATATTTACATTTTATTTACCCGCGTGCGTCTCTCTTCTCCAAGGTAGCGGAGAGATATGAAAGGATAAAAGGGGAAAAGAATAAAATGCACGTCGGTTTTAAATTCGCAGGCTACCTGCGCTGAAGGCGTGGAAAACGAGCACGTGACGGAAAGGCTTCCGTACCCGATGGGTCCAAATCACATGCCCAGCAAAGTAGCCTTAAACCTGGACACACAATGGAGACCATTTGACCCTTTAAAATCATACTACAACCAGACTTCCAGGCCCAAGAGGTCACACAGTCATGCCCAGCAAAGTAGCTCTGGGCCTGGGCACACTTCACGCAGTTTGACCGTTTAAATAAAACTAGAAACAGACTTCCTGGCCCAAGAGGTCACACAGTCATGCCCAGCAAGGTTGCTTTAAACGTGGGCACACTTCAGACCGTTTCACTCTTTAAATCATTCAAAGCACCACATTTCAAGGCCCAAGAGGTCACAGAATCATGCCCATCAAAGTAGCTCTGGGCCTGGGCACACTTTACGGAGTTTGACCCTTTAAATAGTACTACAACCAGACACATACAGGTGCGCACATATACACAGATACACATTCTGTTTAATTTCTTCACATCTGCAGACTAGAGTAAGCTGAGGGTATAGTGTTAAACCAGGAGCTACATAAACAGTATATAGTATATATAAAGAGGATATAGTGTTAAACCAGGTACTACATACAGAGTATATAGTATACATACAGAGTATATAGTTTGACCAAAAGATCGTGCTGATCTTTGATCTCCTGGTTCTTCATCTCCAGCGCCACTTTCAGACTCATAATGTCCTCCTCTATGGGCTGGTATAACCCACACATACGAATCATCACTACAGCCAGTACAATGGAAAGGTGGGAATGTGTACTGAATGTGTACTGACGTTATAAGTGAAAGGTGGAGGTACTGGTGGATGTGTACTGACACTATAGGGGATCTCTACCTGCAGTGACAGTCTGAGCTTCTCAAGTTCTTCCTCCAGAGATTTCTTCTCCTGTTCACAGGCCATTTTCATATCTGCCAGAGCAAGTATCATTACTGCTGGATATAACACAGATTGTATATACTACATAATTACTGCTGAATATATAAAATATAATATATATAGTACTATACATATATTAGTGTCACTTTTATTGGAGCCTAAAGGCTAACATTCATTATTAGTTATGTTAGTATTATTGCATTTCCATAGTACTTACTCTTGATGGACCTGTTATGCTCCTCCTCCTCCTGCTGTTTCTGCAGGAGCTCTGTCTCCTCCTGCTGCTTGTGTTTCAGCATCTCCTGAAGAACCTGCAGCTCCTTCTGCTTCTGCAACCTCAACTCCTTCAGCTGCTCCAAGAAACTGTTATCCAACTCCTCCTTCTCACACCGCAAACACTCCAATCGGGCCACAGGCCCCACTAGTGACACAGAACCACACACACACACACACACACACACACACACACACACACACACACACACACACACACACACAGACAAAGAGAGAGATAAACATGTATAAATGTATAAGAATTTGTGGATAAAATTATTATGAGATTATTTATAATGAAACGACTACACTACACAACCACTTCTTCCTTTTATTTACATATTATACAGATATTTAGAGATATTTACATTTTATTTACCCGCGTGCGTCTCTCTTCTCCAAGGTAGCGGAGAGATATGAAGGGATAAAAGGGGAAAAGAATAAAATGCACGTCGGTTTTAAATTCGCAGGCTACCTACGCTGAAGGCGTGGAAAACCAGCACGTGACGGAAAGGCTTCCGTACCCGATGGGTCCAAATCACATGCCCAGCAAAGTAGCCTTAAACCTGGACACACAATGGAGACCATTTGACCCTTTAAAATCATACTACAACCAGACTTCCAGGCCCAAGAGGTCACACAGTCATGCCCAGCAAAGTAGCTCTGGGCCTGGGCACACTTCACGCAGTTTGACCGTTTAAATAAAACTAGAAACAGACTTCCTGGCCCAAGAGGTCACAGTCATACCCAGCAAAGTACGTTTAAACCTGGAAACAAATCAGATCCTTTCTGTCATTCAAAGGAATGGGCCTGCAACTCACAACCACATCCCCAGTGAAGCGCACCGTCACCCAGCCACACTACCCCACCTTGCCCGTCCTGGAACAACCACACCTCCAGGGCACCACATGCCAATCTCTCATGCCCAGCAAACTGCAACCTCACGCAGCCAGGCCACACACTGTCTCCCCTTGTACCGTCCAAGGACGAACTCCTCCACAAACCTGGTGTTCACGCGCACACACGCAATTACAACGAATTGGTGGAGAACTTTGAAACAAACGTGCTGACTTTGAATACTCACATCTAGGCTGGGCCAGGTCCAAATGGCCTGCAGCTCGGTGCGCATTAACTGCTTGACTGTCCGTCACGAACGCCACCTGCCAAGCGTTCGTTCAGTCCCTGGCGGATTTTAAAAAATCGTAGCGTGAGAACGATGGGTCCGATCCGCGTGCCGCTTAAAGGCGATTACAGGGGAGATGCAACCCTTTCCAAAGAACCATGAAAAGACTTTCTACTCCCAAGGAAACGAGATATTAAGCCGCAATGACGTCCGACGCGCGCATTTTCTCCGCCGCGCAGCACATTTAAAAAAATCATAGCGTGAAAACCGTGGGTTCGATCCGCGTGCCGCTCGAAGGCGATTACAGGGGAGATGCAGCCCTTTCCAAAGAGGCATGAACAGACTTCCTACTCCCAAGGAGCCCAAAGATATTAAGCCGCAAATACGTCCTACGCGCGTCTTTTCTACGCCGCGCACCACATTTAAAAAATCGTATCGGAAGAACGGTGGGTCCAATCCGCGTGCCGCTTAAAGGCGATTACAAGGGAGATGCAAACCTTTCCAAAGAGCCATGAAAAGACTTTCTACTCCCAAGGAGACAATAGATATTAAGCCGAAATGACGTCCGACGCGCGCATTTTCTCCGCCGCGCACCACATTTAAAAAAATCATAGCGTGAAAACCGTGGGTTCGATCCGCGTGCCACTCGAAGGCGATTACAGCGGAGATGCAGCCCTTTCCAAAGAGCCATGAAAAGACTTTCTACTCCCAAGGAGAAAAGAGATATTAAGCCGAAATGACGTCCGACGCGCGCATTTCCCCCGCCGCGCACCACATTTAAAAAAATCATAGCGTGAAAACCGTGGGTTCGATCCGCGTGCCGCTCGAAGGCGATTACAGGGGAGATGCAGCCCTTTCCAAAGAGCCATGAACAGACTTCCTACTCCCAAGGAGACAAGAGATATTAAGCCGCAAATACGTCCGGCGCGCGTCTTTTCTCCGCCGCGCAACACATTTAAAAAAAATCGTAGCGTGAGAACGGTGGGTCCGATCCGCGTGCCGCTTAAAGGCGATTACAGGGGAGATGCAGCCCTTTCCAAAGAGCCATGAAAAGACTTTCTACTCCCAAGGAGACAAGAGATATTAAGCCGAAATGACGTCCGACGCGCGCATTTTCTCCGCCGCGCACCACATTTTAAAAAATCATAGCGTGAAAACCGTGGGTTCCATCCGCGTGCCGCTCGAAGGCGATTACAGGGGAGATGCAGCCCTTTCCAAAGAGCCATGAACAGACTTCCTACTCCCAAGGAGCCCAAAGATATTAAGCCGCAAATACGTCCTACGCGCGTCTTTTCTACGCCGCGCACCACATTTAAAAAATCGTATCGTAAGAACGGTGGGTCCGATCCGCGTGCCGCTTAAAGGCGCTTACAGGGGAGATGCAGCCCTTTCCAAAGAGCCATGAATAGACTTTCTACTCCCAAGGAGACCAGAGATATTAACAGATAAAACGTTACGCTCCAGTCGGATGAACGAGAAACGCTTGTACAATTGCAACGAATTGGAGGAGAAAGTTAAAACAAACGCGCTGATTTGAACGCTCACATCTAGGCCGGGCCAGGACCAAATGGCCTGCAACTCGGTGCGCATCACCTCCATGACGGTCCCTAACGAACGCCACCTGCCACGCTTTCGGCCTGTCCCTGGCGGCATTAAAAAATCGTAGAGTGATAACGATGGTTCCGATCCGGGTGCCGCTCGAAGGCGATAACAGTGGAGATGCAGCCCTTTCCAAAGAGCCATGAACAGACTTTCTACTCCCAAGGAGCCCAAAGATATTAAGCCGCAAATACGTCCTACGCGCGTCTTTTCTACGCCGCGCACCACATTTAAAAAATCGTATCGTAAGAACGGTGGGTCCGATCCGCGTGCCGCTTAAAGGCCATTACAGGGGAGATGCAGCCCTTTCCAAAGAGCCATGAACAGACTTTCTACTCCCAAGGAGACAAGAGATATTAAGCCACAATGACGTCCGACGCGCGCATTTTCTCCGACACGCACCACGTTTAAAAAATCGTAGCGTGAGAACGGTGGGTCCGATCCGCGTGCCGCTTAAAAGCGATTACAGGGGAGATGCATCCCTTTCCAAAGAGCCATGAACAGACTTTCTACTCCCAAGGAGCCCAAAGATATTAAGCCGCAAATACGTCCTACGCGCGTCTTTTCTACGCCGCGCACCACATTTAAAAAATCGTAGCGTAAGAACGGTGGGTCCGATCCGCGTGCCGCTTAAAGGCGATTACAGGGGAGATGCAACCCTTTCCAAAGAGCCATGAAAAGACTTTCTACTCCCAAGGAGACAAGAGATTTAAGCCGAAATGACGTCCGACGCGCGCATTTTCTCCGCCGCGCACCACATTTAAAAAAATCATAGTGTGAAAACCGTGGGTTCGATCCGCGTGCCGCTCGAAGGGGATTACAGGGGAGATGCAGCCCTTTCCAAAGAGCCATGAACAGACTTTCTACTCCCAAGGAGCCCAAAGATATTAAGCCGCAAATAAGTCCTACGCGCGTCTTTTCTACGCCGCGCACCACATTTAAAAAATCGTAGCGTAAGAACGGTGGGTCCGATCCGCGTGCCGCTTAAAGGCGATTACAGGGGAGATGCAACCCTTTCCAAAGAACCATGAAAAGACTTTCAACTCCCAAGGAGACAAGAGATATTAAGCCGCAATGACGTCCGACGCGCTCATTTTCTCCGCCGCGCAGCACATTTAAAAAAATCATAGCGTGAAAACCGTGGGTTCGATCCGCGTGCCGCTCGAAGGCGATTACAGGGGAGATGCAGCCCTTTCCAAAGAGCCATGAACAGACTTCCTACTCCCAAGGAGACAAGAGATATTAAGCAGCAATGATGTCCGACACGCGCATTTTCTCCGCCGCGCACCACATTTAAAAAATCTTAGCGTGAGAACGGTGGGTCCGATCCGCGTGCCGCTTAAAGGCGATTACAGGGGAGATGCAGCCCTTTCCAAAGAGCCATGAAAAGACTTTCTACTCCCAAGGAGACAAGAGATATTAAGCCGAAATGACGTCCGACGCGCGCATTTTCTCCGCCGCGCACCACATTTAAAAAAATCATAGCGTGAAAACCGTGGGTTCGATCCGCGTGCCGCTCGAAGGCGATTACAGGGGAGATGCAGCCCTTTCCAAAGATCCATGAACAGACTTCCTACTCCCAAGGAGACAAGAGATATTAACATATAAAGCGTTACGCTCCAGTCGGATGAGCGAGAAACGCTTGAGCAGTTGCAACGAATTGGAGGAGAAAGTTTAAACAAACGCGCTGACTTTGAACGCTCACATCTAGGTCTGGCCATGTCCAAATGGCGTGCAACTCGGTGCGCATCACCTCCATGACTGTCCCTAACGAACGCCACCTGCCACGCTTTCGGCCCGTCCCTGGCGGCTTTAAAAAATCGTAGCGTGATAACCGTGGGTCCAATCCGCTTGAAGCTCGAAGGCGATTAGAGGGGAGATGCAGCCCTTTCCAAAGAGCCATGAACAGACTTCCTACTCCCAAGGAGACAAGAGATATTAAGCCACAAATACGTCCGGACCGCGTCTTTTCTCCGCAGCTCACCACATTTAAAAAAATCGTAGCGTGAAAACCGTGGGTTCGATATAGTATACATACAGAGTATATAGTTTGACCAAAAGATCGTGCTGATCTTTGATCTCCTGGTTCTTCATCTCCAGCGCCACTTTCAGACTCATAATGTCCTCCTCTATGGGCTGGTATAACACAGACACGAATCATCACTACAGCCAGTACAATGGAAAGGTGGGAATGTGTACTGAATGTGTACTGACGTTATAAGTGAGAGGTGGTGGTACTGGTGGATGTGTACTGACACTATAAGGGATCTCTACCTGCAGTGACAGTTTGAGCTTCTCAAGTTCTTCCTCCAGAGATTTCTTCTCCTGTTCACAGGCCATTTTCATATCTGCCAGAGCAAGTATCATTACTGCTGGATATAACACAGATTGTATATACTACATAATTACTGCTGAATATATAAAATATAATATATATAGTACTATACATATATTAGTGTCACTTTTATTGGAGCCTAAAGGCTAACATTCATTATTAGTTATGTTAGTATTATTGCATTTCCATAGTACTTACTCTTGATGGACCTGTTATGCTCCTCCTCCTCCTGCTGTTTCTGCAGGAGCTCTGTCTCCTCCTGCTGCTTGTGTTTCAGCATGTCCTGAAGAACCTGCAGCTCCTTCTGCTTCTGCAACCTCAACTCCTTCAGCTGCTCAAACAAACTGTTCTCCAACTCCTCCTTCTCACACCGCAAACACTCCAATCGGGCCACAGGCCCCACTAGTGACACAGAACCACACACACACACACACACACAGACACACACACACACACACACAGAGAGAGATAAACATGTATAAATGTATAAGAATTTGTGGATAAAATTATTATGAGATTATTTATAATCAAACGACTACACTACACAACCACATCTTCCTTTTATTTACATATTATACAGATATTTAGAGATATTTACATTTTATTTACCCGCGTGCGTCTCTCTTCTCCAAGGTAGCGGAGAGATATGAAAGGATAAAAGGGGAAAAGAATAAAATGCACGTCGGTTTTAAATTCGCAGGCTACCTGCGCTGAAGGCGTGGAAAACGAGCACGTGACGGAAAGGCTTCCGTACCCGATGGGTCCAAATCACATGCCCAGCAAAGTAGCCTTAAACCTGGACACACAATGGAGACCATTTGACCCTTTAAAATCATACTACAACCAGACTTCCAGGCCCAAGAGGTCACACAGTCATGCCCAGCAAAGTAGCTCTGGGCCTGGGCACACTTCACGCAGTTTGACCGTTTAAATAAAACTAGAAACAGACTTCCTGGCCCAAGAGGTCACAGTCATACCCAGCAAAGTACGTTTAAACCTGGAAACAAATCAGATCCTTTCTGTCATTCAAAGGAATGGGCCTGCAACTCACAACCACATCCCCAGTGAAGCGCACCGTCACCCAGCCACACTACCCCACCTTGCCCGTCCTGGAACAACCACACCTCCAGGGCACCACATGCCAATCTCTCATGCCCAGCAAACTGCAACCTCACGCAGCCAGGCCACACACTGTCTCCCCTTGTACCGTCCAAGGACGAACTCCTCCACAAACCTGGTGTTCACGCGCACACACGCAATTACAACGAATTGGTGGAGAACTTTGAAACAAACGTGCTGACTTTGAATACTCACATCTAGGCTGGGCCAGGTCCAAATGGCCTGCAGCTCGGTGCGCATTAACTGCTTGACTGTCCGTCACGAACGCCACCTGCCAAGCGTTCGTTCCGTCCCTGGCGGATTTTAAAAAATCGTAGCGTGAGAACGATGGGTCCGATCCGCGTGCCGCTTAAAGGCGATTACAGGGGAGATGCAACCCTTTCCAAAGAACCATGAAAAGACTTTCTACTCCCAAGGAAACGAGATATTAAGCCGCAATGACGTCCGACGCGCGCATTTTCTCCGCCGCGCAGCACATTTAAAAAAATCATAGCGTGAAAACCGTGGGTTCGATCCGCGTGCCGCTCGAAGGCGATTACAGGGGAGATGCAGCCCTTTCCAAAGAGGCATGAACAGACTTCCTACTCCCAAGGAGCCCAAAGATATTAAGCCGCAAATACGTCCTACGCGCGTCTTTTCTACGCCGCGCACCACATTTAAAAAATCGTATCGGAAGAACGGTGGGTCCAATCCGCGTGCCGCTTAAAGGCGATTACAAGGGAGATGCAAACCTTTCCAAAGAGCCATGAAAAGACTTTCTACTCCCAAGGAGACAATAGATATTAAGCCGAAATGACGTCCGACGCGCGCATTTTCTCCGCCGCGCACCACATTTAAAAAAATCATAGCGTGAAAACCGTGGGTTCGATCCGCGTGCCACTCGAAGGCGATTACAGCGGAGATGCAGCCCTTTCCAAAGAGCCATGAAAAGACTTTCTACTCCCAAGGAGACAAGAGATATTAAGCCACAATGACGTCCGACGCGCGCATTTTCTCCGACACGCACCACGTTTAAAAAATCGTAGCGTGAGAACGGTGGGTCCGATCCGCGTGCCGCTTAAAAGCGATTACAGGGGAGATGCAGCCCTTTCCAAAGAGCCATGAAAAGACTTTCTACTCCCAAGGAGACAAGAGATATTAAGCCGAAATGACGTCCGACGCGCGCATTTCCTCCGCCGCGCACCACATTTAAAAAAATCATAGCGTGAAAACCGTGGGTTCGATCCGCGTGCCGCTCGAAGGCGATTACAGGGGAGATACAGCCCTTTCCAAAGAGGCATGAACAGACTTCCTACTCCCAAGGAGCCCAAAGATATTAAGCCGCAAATACGTCCTAGGCGCGTCTTTTCTACGCCGCGCACCACATTTTAAAAATCGTAGCGTAAGAACGGTGGGTCCGATCCGGGTGCCGCTTAAAGGCGATTACAGGGGAGATGCAACCCTTTCCAAAGAGCCATGAAAAGACTTTCTACTCCCAAGGAGACAAGAGATTTAAGCCGAAATGACGTCCGACGCGCGCATTTTCTCCGCCGCGCACCACATTTAAAAAAATCATAGCGTGAAAACCGTGGGTTCGATCCGCGTGCCGCTCGAAGGCGATTACAGGGGAGATGCAGCCCTTTCCAAAGAGCCATGAACAGACTTCCTACTCCCAAGGAGACAAGAGATATTAAGCCGCAATGATGTCCGACGCGCGCATTTTCTCCGCCGCGCACCACATTTAAAAAATCTTAGCGTGAGAACGGTGGGTCCGATCCGCGTGCCGCTTAAAGGCGATTACAGGGGAGATGCAGCCCTTTCCAAAGAGCCATGAAAAGACTTTCTACTCCCAAGGAGACAAGAGATATTAAGCCGAAATGACGTCCGACGCGCGCATTTTCTCTGCCGCGCACCACATTTTAAAAAATCATAGCGTGAAAACCGTGGGTTCGATCCGCGTGCCGCTCGAAGGCGATTACAGGGGAGATGCAGCCCTTTCCAAAGAGCCATGAACAGACTTCCTACTCCCAAGGAGCCCAAAGATATTAAGCCGCAAATACGTCCTACGCGCGTCTTTTCTACGCCGCGCACCACATTTAAAAAATCGTATCGTAAGAACGGTGGGTCCGATCCGCGTGCCGCTTAAAGGCGATTACAGGGGAGATGCAGCCCTTTCCAAAGAGCCATGAATAGACTTTCTACTCCCAAGGAGACCAGAGATATTAACAGATAAAACGTTACGCTCCAGTCGGATGAGCGAGAAACGCTTGTACAATTGCAACGAATTGGAGGAGAAAGTTAAAACAAACGCGCTGATTTGAACGCTCACATCTAGGCCGGGCCAGGACCAAATGGCCTGCAACTCGGTGCGCATCACCTCCATGACGGTCCCTAACGAACGCCACCTGCCACGCTTTCGGCCTGTCCCTGGCGGCATTAAAAAATCGTAGAGTGATAACGATGGTTCCGATCCGCGTGCCGCTCGAAGGCGATAACAGTGGAGATGCAGCCCTTTCCAAAGAGCCATGAACAGACTTTCTACTCCCAAGGAGCCCAAAGATATTAAGCCGCAAATACGTCCTACGCGCGTCTTTTCTACGCCGCGCACCACATTTAAAAAATCGTATCGTAAGAACGGTGGGTCCG
This sequence comes from Electrophorus electricus, assembly GCF_041902795.1. Taxonomy (NCBI): domain Eukaryota; kingdom Metazoa; phylum Chordata; class Actinopteri; order Gymnotiformes; family Gymnotidae; genus Electrophorus; species Electrophorus electricus. Next base: position 24,188,176 of record NC_137505.1, on the reverse strand, counting down.
ATCCGCGTGCCGCTTAAAGGCCATTACAGGGGAGATGCAGCCCTTTCCAAAGAGCCATGAACAGACTTTCTACTCCCAAGGAGACAAGAGATATTAAGCCGCAAATACGTCCGGCGCGCGTCTTTTCTCCGCCGCGCAACACATTTAAAAAAAATCGTAGCGTGAAAAACGTGGGTTCGATCCGCGTGCCGCTCGAAGGCGATTACAGAGGAGATGCATCCCTTTCAAAAGAGCCATGAACAGACTTTCTACTCCCAAGGAGACCAGAAATATTAACATATAAATCGTTACGCTCCAGTCGGATGAACGAGAAACGCTTGTACAATTGCAACGAATTGGAGGAGAAAGTTTAAACAAACGCGCTGACTTTGAACGCTCACATCTAGGCCGGGCCAACTCCAAATGGCGTGCAACTCGGTGTGCATCACCTCCATGACTGTCCCTAACGAACGCCACCTGCCACGCTTTCGGCCTATCCCTGGCGGCATTAAAAAATCGTAGCGTGATAACGATGGTTCCGATGCGCGTGCCGCTCGAAGGCGATTACAGGGGAGATACAGCCCTTTCCAAAGAGCCATGAACAGACTTTCTACTCCCAAGGAGACAAGAGATATTACGCGCATTTTCTCCGACGCGCACCACGTTTAAAAAATCGTAGCGTAAGAACGGTGGGTCCGATCCGCGTGCCGCTTAAAGGCGATTACAGGGGAGATGGAACCCTTTCCAAAGAACCATGAAAAGACTTTCTACTCCCAAGGAGACAAGAGATATTAAGCCGCAATGACGTCCGACGCGCGCATTTTCTCCGCCGCGCAGCACATTTAAAAAAATCATAGCGTGAAAACCGTGGGTTCGATCCGCGTGCCGCTCGAAGGCGATTACAGGGGAGATGCAGCCCTTTCCAAAGATCCATGAACAGACTTCCTACTCCCAAGGAGACAAGAGATATTAACATATAAAGCGTTACGCTCCAGTCGGATGAGCGAGAAACGCTTGAGCAGTTGCAACGAATTGGAGGAGAAAGTTTAAACAAACGCGCTGACTTTGAACGCTCACATCTAGGTCTGGCCATGTCCAAATGGCGTGCAACTCGGTGCGCATCACCTCCATGACTGTCCCTAACGAACGCCACCTGCCAAGCTTTCGCCCGTCCCTGGCGGCTTTAAAAAATCGTAGCGTGATAACCGTGGGTCCAATCCGCTTGAAGCTCGAAGGCGATTAGAGGGGAGATGCAGCCCTTTCCAAAGAGCCATGAACAGACTTCCTACTCCCAAGGAGCCCAAAGATATTAAGCCGCAAATACGTCCTACGCGCGTCTTTTCTACGCCGCGCACCACATTTAAAAAAATCGTAGCGTAAGAACGGTGGGTCCGATCCGCGTGCCGCTTAAAGGCGATTACAGGGGAGATGCAACCCTTTCCAAAGAGCCATGAAAAGACTTTCTATTCCCAAGGAGACAAGAGATATTAAGCCGCAATGACGTCCGACGCGCGCATTTTCTCCGCCGCGCACCACATTTAAAAAAATCATAGCGTGAAAACCGTGGGTTCGATCCGCGTGCCGCTCGAAGGCGATTACAGGGGAGATGCAGCCCTTTCCAAAGAGTCATGAACAGACTTCCTACTCCCAAGGAGACAAGAGATATTAAGCAGCAATGATGTCCGACACGCGCATTTTCTCCGCCGCGCACCACATTTAAAAAATCTTAGCGTGAGAACGGTGGGTCCGATCCGCGTGCCGCTTAAAGGCGATTACAGGGGAGATGCAGCCCTTTCCAAAGAGCCATGAAAAGACTTTCTACTCCCAAGGAGACAAGAGATATTAAGCCGCAATGACGTCCGCCGCGCGCATTTTCTCCGCCGCGCAGCACATTTAAAAAAATCGTAGCGTGAAAACCGTGGGTTCGATCCGCGTGCCGCTCGAAGGCGATTACAGGGGAGATGCAGCCCTTTCCAAAGATCCATGAACAGACTTCCTACTCCCAAGGAGACAAGAGATATTAACATATAAAGCGTTACGCTCCAGTCGGATGAGCGAGAAACGCTTGAGCAGTTGCAACGAATTGGAGGAGAAAGTTTAAACAAACGCGCTGACTTTGAACGCTCACATCTAGGTCTGGCCAAGTCCAAATGGCGTGCAACTCGGTGCGCATCACCTCCATGACTGTCCCTAACGAACGCCACCTGCCACGCTTTCGGCCCGTCCCTGGCGGCTTTAAAAAATCGTAGCGTGATAACCGTGGGTCCAATCCGCTTGAAGCTCGAAGGCGATTAGAGGGGAGATGCAGCCCTTTCCAAAGAGCCATGAACAGACTTCCTACTCCCAAGGAGACAAGAGATATTAAGCCACAAATACGTCCGGACCGCGTCTTTTCTCCGCAGCTCACCACATTTAAAAAAATCGTAGCGTGAAAACCGTGGGTTCGATATAGTATACATACAGAGTATATAGTTTGACCAAAAGATCGTGCTGATCTTTGATCTCCTGGTTCTTCATCTCCAGCGCCACTTTCAGACTCATAATGTCCTCCTCTATGGGCTGGTATAACACAGACACGAATCATCACTACAGCCAGTACAATGGAAAGGTGGGAATGTGTACTGAATGTGTACTGACGTTATAAGTGAGAGGTGGTGGTACTGGTGGATGTGTACTGACACTATAAGGGATCTCTACCTGCAGTGACAGTTTGAGCTTCTCAAGTTCTTCCTCCAGAGATTTCTTCTCCTGTTCACAGGCCATTTTCATATCTGCCAGAGCAAGTATCATTACTGCTGGATATAACACAGATTGTATATACTACATAATTACTGCTGAATATATAAAATATAATATATATAGTACTATACATATATTAGTGTCACTTTTATTGGAGCCTAAAGGCTAACATTCATTATTAGTTATGTTAGTATTATTGCATTTCCATAGTACTTACTCTTGATGGACCTGTTATTCTCCTCCTCCTCCTGCTGTTTCTGCAGGAGCTCTGTCTCCTCCTGCTGCTTGTGTTTCAGCATCTCCTGAAGAACCTGCAGCTCCTTCTGCTTCTGCAACCTCAACTCCTTCAGCTGCTCAAACAAACTGTTCTCCAACTCCTCCTTCTCACACCGCAAACACTCCAATCGGGCCACAGGCCCCACTAGTGACACAGAACCACACACACACACACACACAGACACACACACACACACACACAGAGAGAGAGATAAACATGTATAAATGTATAAGAATTTGTGGATAAAATTATTATGAGATTATTTATAATCAAACGACTACACTACACAACCACATCTTCCTTTTATTTACATATTATACAGATATTTAGAGATATTTACATTTTATTTACCCGCGTGCGTCTCTCTTCTCCAAGGTAGCGGAGAGATATGAAGGGATAAAAGGGGAAAAGAATAAAATGCACGTCGGTGTTAAATTCGCAGGCTACCTGCGCTGAAGGCGTGGAAAACGAGCACGTGACGGAAAGGCTTCCGTACCCGATGGGTCCAAATCACATGCCCAGCAAAGTAGCCTTAAACCTGGACACACAATGGAGACCATTTGACCCTTTAAAATCATACTACAACCAGACTTCCAGGCCCAAGAGGTCACACAGTCATGCCCAGCAAAGTAGCTCTGGGCCTGGGCACACTTCACGCAGTTTGACCGTTTAAATAAAACTAGAAACAGACTTCCTGGCCCAAGAGGTCACACAGTCATGCCCAGCAAGGTTGCTTTAAATGTGGGCACACTTCAGACCGTTTCACTCTTTAAATCATTCAAAGCACCACATTTCAAGGCCCAAGAGGTCACAGAATCATGCCCATCAAAGTAGCTCTGGGCCTGGGCACACTTTACGGAGTTTGACCCTTTAAATAATACTACAACCAGACACATACAGGTGCGCACATATACACAGATACACATTCTGTTTAATTTCTTCACATCTGCAGACTAGAGTAAGCTGAGGGTATAGTGTTTAACCAGGAGCTACATAAACAGTATATAGTATATATAAAGAGGATATAGTGTTAAACCAGGTACTACATACAGAGTATATAGTATACATACAGAGTATATAGTTTGACCAAAAGATCGTGCTGATCTTTGATCTCCTGGTTCTTCATCTCCAGCGCCACTTTCAGACTCATAATGTCCTCCTCTATGGGCTGGTATAACCCACACATACGAATCATCACTACAGCCAGTACAATGGAAAGGTGGGAATGTGTACTGAATGTGTACTGACGTTATAAGTGAAAGGTGGAGGTACTGGTGGATGTGTACTGACACTATAAGGGATCTCTACCTGCAGTGACAGTCTGAGCTTCTCAAGTTCTTCCTGCAGAGATTTCTTCTCCTGTTCACAGGCCATTTTCATATCTGCCAGAGCAAGTATCATTACTGCTGGATATAACATAGATTGTATATACTACATAATTACTACTGAATATATAAAATATAATATATATAGTACTATACATATATTAGTATCACTTTTATTGGAGCCTAAAGGCTAGCATTCATTATTAGTTATGTTAGTATTATTGCATTTCCATAGTACTTACTCTTGATGGACCTGTTATGCTCCTCCTCCTCCTGCTGTTTCTGCAGGAGCTCTGTCTCCTCATGCTGCTTGTGTTTCAGCATCTCCTGAAGAACCTGCAGCTCCTTCTGCTTCTGCAACCTCAACTCCTTCAGCTGCTCCAAGAAACTGTTCTCCAACTCCTCCTTCTCACACCGCAAACACTCCAATCGGGCCACAGGCCCCACTAGTGACACAGAACCACACACACACACACACACACAAAGAGAGAGATAAACATGTATAAATGTATAAGAATTTGTGGATAAAATTATTATGAGATTATTTATAATCAAACGACTACACTACACAACCACATCTTCCTTTTATTTACATATTATACAGATATTTAGAGATATTTACATTTTATTTACCCGCGTGCGTCTCTCTTCTCCAAGGTAGCGGAGAGATATGAAAGGATAAAAGGGGAAAAGAATAAAATGCACGTCGGTTTTAAATTCGCAGGCTACCTGCGCTGAAGGCGTGGAAAACGAGCACGTGACGGAAAGGCTTCCGTACCCGATGGGTCCAAATCACATGCCCAGCAAAGTAGCCTTAAACCTGGACACACAATGGAGACCATTTGACCCTTTAAAATCATACTACAACCAGACTTCCAGGCCCAAGAGGTCCCACAGCCATGCCCAGCAAAGTAGCTCTGGGCCTGGGCACACTTCACGCAGTTTGACCGTTTAAATAAAACTAGAAACAGACTTCCTGGCCCAAGAGGTCACAGTCATACCCAGCAAAGTACGTTTAAACCTGGAAACAAATCAGATCCTTTCTGTCATTCAAAGGAATGGGCCTGCAACTCACAACCACATCCCCAGTGAAGCGCACCGTCACCCAGCCACACTACCCCACCTTGCCCGTCCTGGAACAACCACACCTCCAGGGCACCACATGCCAATCTCTCATGCCCAGCAAACTGCAACCTCACGCAGCCAGGCCACACACTGTCTCCCCTTGTACAGTCCAAGGACGAACTCCTCCACAAACCTGGTGTTCACGCGCACACACGCAATTACAACGAATTGGTGGAGAACTTTGAAACAAACGTGCTGACTTTGAATACTCACATCTAGGCTGGGCCAGGTCCAAATGGCCTGCAGCTCGGTGCGCATTAACTGCTTGACTGTCCGTCACGAACGCCACCTGCCAAGCGTTCGTTCCGTCCCTGGCGGATTTTAAAAAATCGTAGCGTGAGAACGATGGGTCCGATCCGCGTGCCGCTTAAAGGCGATTACAGGGGAGATGCAACCCTTTCCAAAGAACCATGAAAAGACTTTCTACTCCAAAGGAAACGAGATATTAAGCCGCAATGACGTCCGACGCGCGCATTTTCTCCGCCGCGCAGCACATTTAAAAAAGTCATAGCGTGAAAACCGTGGGTTCGATCCGCATGCCGCTTAAAGGCCATTACAGGGGAGATGCAGCCCTTTCCAAAGAGCCATGAACAGACTTTCTACTCCCAAGGAGACAAGAGATATTAAGCCGCAAATACGTCCGGCGCGCGTCTTTTCTCCGCCGCGCAACACATTTAAAAAAAATCGTAGCGTGAAAAACGTGGGTTCGATCCGCGTGCCGCTCGAAGGCGATTACAGAGGAGATGCATCCCTTTCAAAAGAGCCATGAACAGACTTTCTACTCCCAAGGAGACCAGAAATATTAACATATAAATCGTTACGCTCCAGTCGGATGAACGAGAAACGCTTGTACAATTGCAACGAATTGGAGGAGAAAGTTTAAACAAACGCGCTGACTTTGAACGCTCACATCTAGGCCGGGCCAACTCCAAATGGCGTGCAACTCGGTGTGCATCACCTCCATGACTGTCCCTAACGAACGCCACCTGCCACGCTTTCGGCCTATCCCTGGCGGCATTAAAAAATCGTAGCGTGATAACGATGGTTCCGATGCGCGTGCCGCTCGAAGGCGATTACAGGGGAGATACAGCCCTTTCCAAAGAGCCATGAACAGACTTTCTACTCCCAAGGAGACAAGAGATATTACGCGCATTTTCTCCGACGCGCACCACGTTTAAAAAATCGTAGCGTAAGAACGGTGGGTCCGATCCGCGTGCCGCTTAAAGGCGATTACAGGGGAGATGGAACCCTTTCCAAAGAACCATGAAAAGACTTTCTACTCCCAAGGAGACAAGAGATATTAAGCCGCAATGACGTCCGACGCGCGCATTTTCTCCGCCGCGCAGCACATTTAAAAAAATCATAGCGTGAAAACCGTGGGTTCGATCCGCGTGCCGCTCGAAGGCGATTACAGGGGAGATGCAGCCCTTTCCAAAGATCCATGAACAGACTTCCTACTCCCAAGGAGACAAGAGATATTAACATATAAAGCGTTACGCTCCAGTCGGATGAGCGAGAAACGCTTGAGCAGTTGCAACGAATTGGAGGAGAAAGTTTAAACAAACGCGCTGACTTTGAACGCTCACATCTAGGTCTGGCCATGTCCAAATGGCGTGCAACTCGGTGCGCATCACCTCCATGACTGTCCCTAACGAACGCCACCTGCCAAGCTTTCGCCCGTCCCTGGCGGCTTTTAAAAATCGTAGCGTGATAACCGTGGGTCCAATCCGCTTGAAGCTCGAAGGCGATTAGAGGGGAGATGCAGCCCTTTCCAAAGAGCCATGAACAGACTTCCTACTCCCAAGGAGACAAGAGATATTAAGCCGCAAATACGTCCTACGCGCGTCTTTTCTACGCCGCGCACCACATTTAAAAAATCGTAGCGTAAGAACGGTGGGTCCGATCCGCGTGCCGCTTAAAGGCGATTACAGGGGAGATGCAACCCTTTCCAAAGAACCATGAAAAGACTTTCAACTCCCAAGGAGACAAGAGATATTAAGCCGCAATGACGTCCGACGCGCTCATTTTCTCCGCCGCGCAGCACATTTAAAAAAATCATAGCGTGAAAACCGTGGGTTCGATCCGCGTGCCGCTCGAAGGCGATTACAGGGGAGATGCAGCCCTTTCCAAAGAGCCATGAACAGACTTCCTACTCCCAAGGAGACAAGAGATATTAAGCAGCAATGATGTCCGACACGCGCATTTTCTCCGCCGCGCACCACATTTAAAAAATCTTAGCGTGAGAACGGTGGGTCCGATCCGCGTGCCGCTTAAAGGCGATTACAGGGGAGATGCAGCCCTTTCCAAAGAGCCATGAAAAGACTTTCTACTCCCAAGGAGACAAGAGATATTAAGCCGAAATGACGTCCGACGCGCGCATTTTCTCCGCCGCGCACCACATTTAAAAAAATCATAGCGTGAAAACCGTGGGTTCGATCCGCGTGCCGCTCGAAGGCGATTACAGGGGAGATGCAGCCCTTTCCAAAGATCCATGAACAGACTTCCTACTCCCAAGGAGACAAGAGATATTAACATATAAAGCGTTACGCTCCAGTCGGATGAGCGAGAAACGCTTGAGCAGTTGCAACGAATTGGAGGAGAAAGTTTAAACAAACGCGCTGACTTTGAACGCTCACATCTAGGTCTGGCCATGTCCAAATGGCGTGCAACTCGGTGCGCATCACCTCCATGACTGTCCCTAACGAACGCCACCTGCCACGCTTTCGGCCCGTCCCTGGCGGCTTTAAAAAATCGTAGCGTGATAACCGTGGGTCCAATCCGCTTGAAGCTCGAAGGCGATTAGAGGGGAGATGCAGCCCTTTCCAAAGAGCCATGAACAGACTTCCTACTCCCAAGGAGACAAGAGATATTAAGCCACAAATACGTCCGGACCGCGTCTTTTCTCCGCAGCTCACCACATTTAAAAAAATCGTAGCGTGAAAACCGTGGGTTCGATATAGTATACATACAGAGTATATAGTTTGACCAAAAGATCGTGCTGATCTTTGATCTCCTGGTTCTTCATCTCCAGCGCCACTTTCAGACTCATAATGTCCTCCTCTATGGGCTGGTATAACCCACACATACGAATCATCACTACAGCCAGTACAATGGAAAGGTGGGAATGTGTACTGACTGTGTACTGACGTTATAAGTGAAAGGTGGAGGTACTGGTGGATGTGTACTGACACTATAGGGGATCTCTACCTGCAGTGACAGTCTGAGCTTCTCAAGTTCTTCCTCCAGAGATTTCTTCTCCTGTTCACAGGCCATTTTCATATCTGCCAGAGCAAGTATCATTACTGCTGGATATAACACAGATTGTATATACTACATAATTACTGCTGAATATATAAAATATAATATATATAGTACTATACATATATTAGTGTCACTTTTATTGGAGCCTAAAGGCTAACATTCATTATTAGTTATGTTAGTATTATTGCATTTCCATAGTACTTACTCTTGATGGACCTGTTATGCTCCTCCTCCTCCTGCTGTTTCTGCAGGAGCTCTGTCTCCTCCTGCTGCTTGTGTTTCAGCATCTCCTGAAGAACCTGCAGCTCCTTCTGCTTCTGCAACCTCAACTCCTTCAGCTGCTCCAAGAAACTGTTATCCAACTCCTCCTTCTCACACCGCAAACACTCCAATCGGGCCACAGGCCCCACTAGTGACACAGAACCACACACACACACACACACACACACACACACACACACACACACACACACACACAGACAAAGAGAGAGATAAACATGTATAAATGTATAAGAATTTGTGGATAAAATTATTATGAGATTATTTATAATGAAACGACTACACTACACAACCACTTCTTCCTTTTATTTACATATTATACAGATATTTAGAGATATTTACATTTTATTTACCCGCGTGCGTCTCTCTTCTCCAAGGTAGCGGAGAGATATGAAGGGATAAAAGGGGAAAAGAATAAAATGCACGTCGGTTTTAAATTCGCAGGCTACCTACGCTGAAGGCGTGGAAAACCAGCACGTGACGGAAAGGCTTCCGTACCCGATGGGTCCAAATCACATGCCCAGCAAAGTAGCCTTAAACCTGGACACACAATGGAGACCATTTGACCCTTTAAAATCATACTACAACCAGACTTCCAGGCCCAAGAGGTCACACAGTCATGCCCAGCAAAGTAGCTCTGGGCCTGGGCACACTTCACGCAGTTTGACCGTTTAAATAAAACTAGAAACAGACTTCCTGGCCCAAGAGGTCACAGTCATACCCAGCAAAGTACGTTTAAACCTGGAAACAAATCAGATCCTTTCTGTCATTCAAAGGAATGGGCCTGCAACTCACAACCACATCCCCAGTGAAGTGCACCGTCACCCAGCCACACTACCCCACCTTGCCCGTCCTGGAACAACCACACCTCCAGGGCACCACATGCCAATCTCTCATGCCCAGCAAACTGCAACCTCACGCAGCCAGGCCACACACTGTCTCCCCTTGTACCGTCCAAGGACGAACTCCTCCACAAACCTGGTGTTCACGCGCACACACGCAATTACAACGAATTGGTGGAGAACTTTGAAACAAACGTGCTGACTTTGAATACTCACATCTAGGCTGGGCCAGGTCCAAATGGCCTGCAGCTCGGTGCGCATTAACTGCTTGACTGTCCGTCACGAACGCCACCTGCCAAGCGTTCGTTCAGTCCCTGGCGGATTTTAAAAAATCGTAGCGTGAGAACGATGGGTCCGATCCGCGTGCCGCTTAAAGGCGATTACAGGGGAGATGCAACCCTTTCCAAAGAACCATGAAAAGACTTTCTACTCCCAAGGAAACGAGATATTAAGCCGCAATGACGTCCGACGCGCGCATTTTCTCCGCCGCGCAGCACATTTAAAAAAATCATAGCGTGAAAACCGTGGGTTCGATCCGCGTGCCGCTCGAAGGCGATTACAGGGGAGATGCAGCCCTTTCCAAAGAGGCATGAACAGACTTCCTACTCCCAAGGAGCCCAAAGATATTAAGCCGCAAATACGTCCTACGCGCGTCTTTTCTACGCCGCGCACCACATTTAAAAAATCGTATCGGAAGAACGGTGGGTCCAATCCGCGTGCCGCTTAAAGGCGATTACAAGGGAGATGCAAACCTTTCCAAAGAGCCATGAAAAGACTTTCTACTCCCAAGGAGACAATAGATATTAAGCCGAAATGACGTCCGACGCGCGCATTTTCTCCGCCGCGCACCACATTTAAAAAAATCATAGCGTGAAAACCGTGGGTTCGATCCGCGTGCCACTCGAAGGCGATTACAGCGGAGATGCAGCCCTTTCCAAAGAGCCATGAAAAGACTTTCTACTCCCAAGGAGAAAAGAGATATTAAGCCGAAATGACGTCCGACGCGCGCATTTCCCCCGCCGCGCACCACATTTAAAAAAATCATAGCGTGAAAACCGTGGGTTCGATCCGCGTGCCGCTCGAAGGCGATTACAGGGGAGATGCAGCCCTTTCCAAAGAGCCATGAACAGACTTCCTACTCCCAAGGAGACAAGAGATATTAAGCCGCAAATACGTCCGGCGCGCGTCTTTTCTCCGCCGCGCAACACATTTAAAAAAAATCGTAGCGTGAGAACGGTGGGTCCGATCCGCGTGCCGCTTAAAGGCGATTACAGGGGAGATGCAGCCCTTTCCAAAGAGCCATGAAAAGACTTTCTACTCCCAAGGAGACAAGAGATATTAAGCCGAAATGACGTCCGACGCGCGCATTTTCTCCGCCGCGCACCACATTTTAAAAAATCATAGCGTGAAAACCGTGGGTTCCATCCGCGTGCCGCTCGAAGGCGATTACAGGGGAGATGCAGCCCTTTCCAAAGAGCCATGAACAGACTTCCTACTCCCAAGGAGCCCAAAGATATTAAGCCGCAAATACGTCCTACGCGCGTCTTTTCTACGCCGCGCACCACATTTAAAAAATCGTATCGTAAGAACGGTGGGTCCGATCCGCGTGCCGCTTAAAGGCGCTTACAGGGGAGATGCAGCCCTTTCCAAAGAGCCATGAATAGACTTTCTACTCCCAAGGAGACCAGAGATATTAACAGATAAAACGTTACGCTCCAGTCGGATGAACGAGAAACGCTTGTACAATTGCAACGAATTGGAGGAGAAAGTTAAAACAAACGCGCTGATTTGAACGCTCACATCTAGGCCGGGCCAGGACCAAATGGCCTGCAACTCGGTGCGCATCACCTCCATGACGGTCCCTAACGAACGCCACCTGCCACGCTTTCGGCCTGTCCCTGGCGGCATTAAAAAATCGTAGAGTGATAACGATGGTTCCGATCCGGGTGCCGCTCGAAGGCGATAACAGTGGAGATGCAGCCCTTTCCAAAGAGCCATGAACACACTTTCTACTCCCAAGGAGCCCAAAGATATTAAGCCGCAAATACGTCCTACGCGCGTCTTTTCTACGCCGCGCACCACATTTAAAAAATCGTATCGTAAGAACGGTGGGTCCGATCCGCGTGCCGCTTAAAGGCCATTACAGGGGAGATGCAGCCCTTTCCAAAGAGCCATGAACAGACTTTCTACTCCCAAGGAGACAAGAGATATTAAGCCACAATGACGTCCGACGCGCGCATTTTCTCCGACACGCACCACGTTTAAAAAATCGTAGCGTGAGAACGGTGGGTCCGATCCGCGTGCCGCTTAAAAGCGATTACAGGGGAGATGCATCCCTTTCCAAAGAGCCATGAACAGACTTTCTACTCCCAAGGAGCCCAAAGATATTAAGCCGCAAATACGTCCTACGCGCGTCTTTTCTACGCCGCGCACCACATTTAAAAAATCGTAGCGTAAGAACGGTGGGTCCGATCCGCGTGCCGCTTAAAGGCGATTACAGGGGAGATGCAACCCTTTCCAAAGAGCCATGAAAAGACTTTCTACTCCCAAGGAGACAAGAGATTTAAGCCGAAATGACGTCCGACGCGCGCATTTTCTCCGCCGCGCACCACATTTAAAAAAATCATAGTGTGAAAACCGTGGGTTCGATCCGCGTGCCGCTCGAAGGGGATTACAGGGGAGATGCAGCCCTTTCCAAAGAGCCATGAACAGACTTTCTACTCCCAAGGAGCCCAAAGATATTAAGCCGCAAATAAGTCCTACGCGCGTCTTTTCTACGCCGCGCACCACATTTAAAAAATCGTAGCGTAAGAACGGTGGGTCCGATCCGCGTGCCGCTTAAAGGCGATTACAGGGGAGATGCAACCCTTTCCAAAGAACCATGAAAAGACTTTCAACTCCCAAGGAGACAAGAGATATTAAGCCGCAATGACGTCCGACGCGCTCATTTTCTCCGCCGCGCAGCACATTTAAAAAAATCATAGCGTGAAAACCGTGGGTTCGATCCGCGTGCCGCTCGAAGGCGATTACAGGGGAGATGCAGCCCTTTCCAAAGAGCCATGAACAGACTTCCTACTCCCAAGGAGACAAGAGATATTAAGCAGCAATGATGTCCGACACGCGCATTTTCTCCGCCGCGCACCACATTTAAAAAATCTTAGCGTGAGAACGGTGGGTCCGATCCGCGTGCCGCTTAAAGGCGATTACAGGGGAGATGCAGCCCTTTCCAAAGAGCCATGAAAAGACTTTCTACTCCCAAGGAGACAAGAGATATTAAGCCGAAATGACGTCCGACGCGCGCATTTTCTCCGCCGCGCACCACATTTAAAAAAATCATAGCGTGAAAACCGTGGGTTCGATCCGCGTGCCGCTCGAAGGCGATTACAGGGGAGATGCAGCCCTTTCCAAAGATCCATGAACAGACTTCCTACTCCCAAGGAGACAAGAGATATTAACATATAAAGCGTTACGCTCCAGTCGGATGAGCGAGAAACGCTTGAGCAGTTGCAACGAATTGGAGGAGAAAGTTTAAACAAACGCGCTGACTTTGAACGCTCACATCTAGGTCTGGCCATGTCCAAATGGCGTGCAACTCGGTGCGCATCACCTCCATGACTGTCCCTAACGAACGCCACCTGCCACGCTTTCGGCCCGTCCCTGGCGGCTTTAAAAAATCGTAGCGTGATAACCGTGGGTCCAATCCGCTTGAAGCTCGAAGGCGATTAGAGGGGAGATGCAGCCCTTTCCAAAGAGCCATGAACAGACTTCCTACTCCCAAGGAGACAAGAGATATTAAGCCACAAATACGTCCGGACCGCGTCTTTTCTCCGCAGCTCACCACATTTAAAAAAATCGTAGCGTGAAAACCGTGGGTTCGATATAGTATACATACAGAGTATATAGTTTGACCAAAAGATCGTGCTGATCTTTGATCTCCTGGTTCTTCATCTCCAGCGCCACTTTCAGACTCATAATGTCCTCCTCTATGGGCTGGTATAACACAGACACGAATCATCACTACAGCCAGTACAATGGAAAGGTGGGAATGTGTACTGAATGTGTACTGACGTTATAAGTGAGAGGTGGTGGTACTGGTGGATGTGTACTGACACTATAAGGGATCTCTACCTGCAGTGACAGTTTGAGCTTCTCAAGTTCTTCCTCCAGAGATTTCTTCTCCTGTTCACAGGCCATTTTCATATCTGCCAGAGCAAGTATCATTACTGCTGGATATAACACAGATTGTATATACTACATAATTACTGCTGAATATATAAAATATAATATATATAGTACTATACATATATTAGTGTCACTTTTATTGGAGCCTAAAGGCTAACATTCATTATTAGTTATGTTAGTATTATTGCATTTCCATAGTACTTACTCTTGATGGACCTGTTATGCTCCTCCTCCTCCTGCTGTTTCTGCAGGAGCTCTGTCTCCTCCTGCTGCTTGTGTTTCAGCATGTCCTGAAGAACCTGCAGCTCCTTCTGCTTCTGCAACCTCAACTCCTTCAGCTGCTCAAACAAACTGTTCTCCAACTCCTCCTTCTCACACCGCAAACACTCCAATCGGGCCACAGGCCCCACTAGTGACACAGAACCACACACACACACACACACACAGACACACACACACACACACACAGAGAGAGATAAACATGTATAAATGTATAAGAATTTGTGGATAAAATTATTATGAGATTATTTATAATCAAACGACTACACTACACAACCACATCTTCCTTTTATTTACATATTATACAGATATTTAGAGATATTTACATTTTATTTACCCGTGTGCGTCTCTCTTCTCCAAGGTAGCGGAGAGATATGAAAGGATAAAAGGGGAAAAGAATAAAATGCACGTCGGTTTTAAATTCGCAGGCTACCTGCGCTGAAGGCGTGGAAAACGAGCACGTGACGGAAAGGCTTCCGTACCCGATGGGTCCAAATCACATGCCCAGCAAAGTAGCCTTAAACCTGGACACACAATGGAGACCATTTGACCCTTTAAAATCATACTACAACCAGACTTCCAGGCCCAAGAGGTCACACAGTCATGCCCAGCAAAGTAGCTCTGGGCCTGGGCACACTTCATGCAGTTTGACCCTTTAAATAATACTACAACCAGACACATACAGGTGCGCACATATACACAGATACACATTCTGTTTAATTTCTTTACATCTGCAGACTAGAGTAAGCTGAGGGTATAGTGTTAAACCAGGTACTACATAAACAGTATATAGTTTTACCAAAAGATCGTGCTGATCTTTGATCTCCTGGTTCTTCATCTCCAGCGCCACTTTCAGACTCATGTCCTCCTCTATGGGCTGGTATAACACACACACACACACACACACAAACAGAGAGAGAGAGAGAGAGAGACAAACAGAAAGACACACAGACATATGAAATTAGCAAGCCATATTGTGTAGAAATAGATTGATGTTATTCAGGGACCTCATTTATAAAACTTTGTGGATTCCAAAGTGAAAGTGTGTGTATTCTGCACAAATAACAGGAAATGGCATATACCCCCCCAAAAACTTAGATTTCTAAAGCCTCGAGTATGAATTATTGGGAGATAGAGGCGACAATGCAGCGCTAAAGACAAAAAAGGAATTTTCTCTTCTCCAAGGTAGCGGAGAGATATGAAAGGATAAAAGGGGAAAAGAATAAAATGCACGTCGGTTTTAAATTCGCAGGCTACCTGCGCTGAAGGCGTGGAAAACGAGCACGTGACGGAAAGGCTTCCGTACCCGATGGGTCCAGCTGGGCAGACCATGCAGTTTGACCCTTTAACCAAAACTAGAAACAGACCTCCAAGCCCAGGAGGTCACAGAATCATACCCAGTAAAGTAGCTAGCTAGCTTTCAGCTCAGTAAACCATACAATCAAATGTCCACCAAGCATTTAAACCGCAAGCATTTAAACCAGTAGATACAGCTAGTTACCGGCTGCACGGTTAACAGTGCAAAGCCATTACCAAGCTACCTAGCTAGCTAGCTAGCTACCGGAAGCACTTTTAACAGTGTAAAGTCAGTAGCTAGCTAGCTACTGACTTTGCACTGTTAAAAGTGCTTCCGGTAGCTAGCTAGCTAGCTAGCTGGCAGCTCAGTAACCGTACAAATTCGCCTGCTGCTGAAAACTGTCAAGTTGTATTTATAGCTTTCGTTTTAGTTCTCTCAGCTTACTTATTTGTTTTTTGTGTGTGTGTTTTTTTTAGGGAAGTTCAATAATTTCTTAGAAATCTTGGAACATTTTGCCAGTTGGCATCTAGGAAAGCCTTTCTGCCCACAGACAATAAACACAAGCCAGAATTCCTCAAACAGGAATGAATCTACTAATTTACAACACGGTTTAATAACATTTCAGGCACATGAGTGGAGGAACTAGCAAATTCTAAATGATGAAATCGAAGCTGATAAAAATCCATGAAAATTTAAACTGGTCATGAAAAAATGCTTGTGAATTGAAAATGTAAGTGAGAGTTATCTGGAGAAGAAAGGATTAAAACAGTCTTGATTTGATACATTTTTAAAAATCAAATATCAAGTTTGATCATTCATGACCAGGGGAGTTTCTATGAGGGTGTAAACAACAAATGCATGTGAACTAAATACTACAGTGGTATATAATTA
The DNA here is from genome assembly GCF_041902795.1 of Electrophorus electricus. NCBI lineage: Eukaryota > Metazoa > Chordata > Actinopteri > Gymnotiformes > Gymnotidae > Electrophorus > Electrophorus electricus. The sequence goes on along the minus strand of NC_137505.1, from coordinate 24,171,700 downwards.
AATAATTTGAGTAACTTTGTGTCACGTCATTTAACGTTTAACTCAAGCCGTTTGAGTTACCGGACTCTTTTATCACTTAACATTAGTAACTGTTTTAGTTGCCTTGTTTATCCAATAACATTCATTAATTAATTAATCAATCGTTTAACCCAAGCAATTTTCGTTACTTCCGCCTCTCGAGGCAAAATGTCAATCAGAACGTTGCGCCCGCAAACTTCAAAGAAACGATAAATAAGGCAAGTAATAAAAATGGATAAAGTTGAAAGATAAGTTGATTAAACCTGAGTCAAATAAAACTACTTATCAGTCAAAGCGTCAATTCATATGCATTTTATTGACTCTAAATTTAATTGACGTGCATTTTAATCAGCCATATTTTTGGTGTATAGACCTGAGTTTTGTCGTTGAAGAGAATAAAAGAATCCGTCGCATAAACTTACGCCATCTGCAGGCTGAGATGCTGTTGGGGTGACCCGGATGTGACATTTGCCAGGCTGATGACATATCGCGATATTAATTGTGATATTTCCTTACCATCTTTGCTCTTCGCAAAAGGGCACAGTGCGGTTTGCAGGGCACAGTTTGACCCTTTAAATAAAACTAGAAACAGACTTCCTGGCCTAAGAGGTCACACAGTCATGCCCAGCAAAGTAGCTCTGGGCCTGGGCACACTTCACGCAGTTTGACCCTTTAAATAATACTACAACCAGACTTCCAGGCACAAGAGGTCACACAGTCATGCCCAGCAAGGTTGCTTTAAACGTGGGCACACTTCAGACCGTTTCACTCTTTAAATCGTTCAAAGCACCACATTTCAAGGCCCAAGAGGTCACAGAATCATGCCCAGCAAAGTAGCTCTGGGCCTGGCCACACTTCATGCAGTTTGACCCTTTAAATAATACTACAACCAGACTTCCATGCACAAGAGTTCACACAGTCATGCCCAGCAAGGTTGCTTTAAACGTGGGCACACTTCAGACCGTTTCACTCTTTAAATCGTTCAAAGCACCACATTTCAAGGCCCAAGAGGTCACAGAATCATGCCCAGCAAAGTAGCTCTGGGCCTGGGCACACTTCATGCAGTTTGACCCTTTAAATAATACTACAACCAGACTTCCAGGCACAAGAGGTCACATAGTCATGCCCAGCAAAGTAGCTCTGGGCCTGGGCACACTTCATGCAGTTTGACCCTTTAAATAATACTACAACCAGACTTCCAGGCACAAGAGGTCACATAGTCATGCCCAGCAAAGTAGCTCTGGGCCTGGGCACACTTCATGCAGTTTGACCCTTTAAATAATACTACAACCAGACTTCCAGGCACAAGAGGTCACACAGTCATGCCCAGCAAAGTAGCTCTGGGCCTGGGCACACTTCACGCAGTTTGACCCTTTAAATAATACTACAACCAGACTTCCAGGCACAAGAGGTCACACAGTCATGCCCAGCAAAGTAGCTCTGGGCCTGGGCACACTTCATGCAGTTTGACCCTTTAAATAATACTACAACCAGACTTCCAGGCAAAAGAGGTCACATAGTCATGCCCAGCAAAGTAGCTCTGGGCCTGGGCACACTTCATGCAGTTTGACCCTTTAAATAATACTACAACCAGACTTCCAGGCACAAGAGGTCACACAGTCATGCCCAGCAAAGTAGCTCTGGGCCTGGGCACACTTCATGCAGTTTGACCATTTAAATAAAACCAGAAACAGACTTCCTGGCCCAAGAGGTCACACAGTCATGCCCAGCAATGTAGCTCTGGGCCTGGGCACACTTCATGCAGTTTGACTGTTTAAATAAAACTAGAAACAGACTTACTGGCCCAAGAGGTCACACAGTCATGCCCAGCAAAGTAACTCTGGGCCTGGGCACACTTCATGCAGTTTTACCGTTTAAATAAAACTAGAAACAGACTTCCAGGCCCAAGAGGTCACACAGTCATGCCCAGCAAAGTAGCTCTGGGCCTGGGCACACTTCATGCAGTTTGACCCTTTAAATAATACTACAACCAGACTTCCAGGCACAAGAGGTCACATAGTCATGCCCAGCAAAGTAGCTCTGGGCCTGGGCACACTTCATGCAGTTTGACCCTTTAAATAATACTACAACCAGACGTCCAGGCACAAGAGGTCACACAGTCATGCCCAGCAAAGTAGCTCTGGGCTTGGGCATACTTCAAGCAGTTTTACCGTTTAAATAAAACTAGAAACATACTTCCAAGGCCCAAGAGGTCACACAGTCATGCCCAGCAAAGCAGCTCTGGGCCTGGGCACACGTCACGCAGTTTGACCGTTTAAATAAAACTAGAAACAGACTTCCTGGCCCAAGAGGTCACACAGTCATGCCCAGCAAGGTTGCTTTAAACGTGGGCACACTTCAGACCGTTTTACTCTTTAAATCATTCAAAGCACCACAATTCAAGGCCCAAGAGGTAACAGAATCATGCCCATCACAGTAGCTGAGGGCCTGGGCAGACCATGCAGTTTGACCCTTTAGATAATACTACAACCAGACTTCCAGGCCCAAGAGGTCACACAGCCATGCCCAGCAAAGTAGCTCTGGGCCTGGGCACACTTCATGCAGTTTGACCATTTAAATAAAACCAGAAACAGACTTCCTGGCCCAAGAGGTCACACAGTCATGCCCAGCAATGTAGCTCTGGGCCTGGGCACACTTCATGCAGTTTGACTGTTTAAATAAAACTAGAAACAGACTTACTGGCCCAAGAGGTCACACAGTCATGCCCAGCAAAGTAACTCTGGGCCTGGGCACACTTCATGCAGTTTTACCGTTTAAATAAAACTAGAAACAGACTTCCAGGCCCAAGAGGTCACACAGTCATGCCCAGCAAAGTAGCTCTGGGCCTGGGCACACTTCACGCAGTTTGACCGTTTAAATAAAACTAGAAACAGACTTCCTGGCCCAAGAGGTCACACAGTCATGCCCAGCAATGTAGCTCTGGGCCTGGGCACACTTCATGCAGTTTGACTGTTTAAATAAAACTAGAAACAGACTTACTGGCCCAAGAGGTCACACAGTCATGCCCAGCAAAGTAGCTCTGGGCCTGGGCACACTTCATGCAGTTTGACCCTTTAAATAATACTACAACCAGACTTCCAGGCACAAGAGGTCACATAGTCATGCCCAGCAAAGTAGCTCTGGGCCTGGGCACACTTCATGCAGTTTGAACCTTTAAATAATACTACAACCAGACGTCCAGGCACAAGAGGTCACACAGTCATGCCCAGCAAAGTAGCTCTGGGCTTGGGCACACTTCAAGCAGTTTTACCGTTTAAATAAAACTAGAAACATACTTCCAAGGCCCAAGAGGTCACACAGTCATGCCCAGCAAAGCAGCTCTGGGCCTGGGCACACTTCACGCAGTTTGACCGTTTAAATAAAACTAGAAACAGACTTCCTGGCCCAAGAGGTCACACAGTCATGCCCAGCAAGGTTGCTTTAAACGTGGGCACACTTCAGACCGTTTTACTCTTTAAATCATTCAAAGCACCACATTTCAAGGCCCAAGAGGTCACAGAATCATGCCCATCACAGTAGCTGAGGGCCTGGGCAGACCATGCAGTTTGACCCTTTAGATAATACTACAACCAGACTTCCAGGCCCAAGAGGTCACACAGCCATGCCCAGCAAAGTAGCTCTGGGCCTGGGCACACTTCATGCAGTTTGACCATTTAAATAAAACCAGAAACAGACTTCCTGGCCCAAGAGGTCACACAGTCATGCCCAGCAAAGTAACTCTGGGCCTGGGCACACTTCATGCAGTTTTACCGTTTAAATAAAACTAGAAACAGACTTCCAGGCCCAAGAGGTCACACAGTCATGCCCAGCAAAGTAGCTCTGGGCCTGGGCACACTTCACGCAGTTTGACCGTTTAAATAAAACTAGAAACAGACTTCCTGGCCCAAGAGGTCACACAGTCATGCCCAGCAATGTAGCTCTGGGCCTGGGCACACTTCATGCAGTTTGACTGTTTAAATAAAACTAGAAACAGACTTACTGGCCCAAGAGGTCACACAGTCATGCCCAGCAAAGTAGCTCTGGGCCTGGGCACACTTTATGCAGTTTGACCCTTTAAATAATACTACAACCAGACTTCCAGGCACAAGAGGTCACATAGTCATGCCCAGCAAAGTAGCTCTGGGCCTGGGCACACTTCATGCAGTTTGACCCTTTAAATAATACTACAACCAGACGTCCAGGCACAAGAGGTCACACAGTCATGCCCAGCAAAGTAGCTCTGGGCTTGGGCACACTTCAAGCAGTTTTACCGTTTAAATAAAACTAGAAACATACTTCCAAGGCCCAAGAGGTCACACAGTCATGCCCAGCAAAGCAGCTCTGGGCCTGGGCACACTTCACGCAGTTTGACCGTTTAAATAAAACTAGAAACAGACTTCCTGGCCCAAGAGGTCACACAGTCATGCCCAGCAAGGTTGCTTTAAACGTGGGCACACTTCAGACCGTTTTACTCTTTAAATCATTCAAAGCACCACATTTCAAGGCCCAAGAGGTCACAGAATCATGCCCATCACAGTAGCTGAGGGCCTGGGCAGACCATGCAGTTTGACCCTTTAGATAATACTACAACCAGACTTCCAGGCCCAAGAGGTCACACAGCCATGCCCAGCAAAGTAGCTCTGGGCCTGGGCACACTTCATGCAGTTTGACCATTTAAATAAAACCAGAAACAGACTTCCTGGCCCAAGAGGTCACACAGTCATGCCCAGCAATGTAGCTCTGGGCCTGGGCACACTTCATGCAGTTTGACTGTTTAAATAAAACTAGAAACAGACTTACTGGCCCAAGAGGTCACACAGTCATGCCCAGCAAAGTAACTCTGGGCCTGGGCACACTTCATGCAGTTTTACCGTTTAAATAAAACTAGAAACAGACTTCCAGGCCCAAGAGGTCACACAGTCATGCCCAGCAAAGTAGCTCTGGGCCTGGGCACACTTCACGCAGTTTGACCGTTTAAATAAAACTAGAAACAGACTTCCTGGCCCAAGAGGTCACACAGTCATGCCCAGCAATGTAGCTCTGGGCCTGGGCACACTTCATGCAGTTTGACTGTTTAAATAAAACTAGAAACAGACTTACTGGCCCAAGAGGTCACACAGTCATGCCCAGCAAAGTAGCTCTGGGCCTGGGCACACTTCATGCAGTTTGACCCTTTAAATAATACTACAACCAGACTTCCAGGCACAAGAGGTCACATAGTCATGCCCAGCAAAGTAGCTCTGGGCCTGGGCACACTTCATGCAGTTTGACCCTTTAAATAATACTACAACCAGATGTCCAGGCACAAGAGGTCACACAGTCATGCCCAGCAAAGTAGCTCTGGGCTTGGGCACACTTCAAGCAGTTTTACCGTTTAAATAAAACTAGAAACATACTTCCAAGGCCCAAGAGGTCACACAGTCATGCCCAGCAAAGCAGCTCTGGGCCTGGGCACACTTCACGCAGTTTGACCGTTTAAATAAAACTAGAAACAGACTTCCTGGCCCAAGAGGTCACACAGTCATGCCCAGCAAGGTTGCTTTAAACGTGGGCACACTTCAGACCGTTTTACTCTTTAAATCATTCAAAGCACCACATTTCAAGGCCCAAGAGGTCACAGAATCATGCCCATCACAGTAGCTGAGGGCCTGGGCAGACCATGCAGTTTGACCCTTTAGATAATACTACAACCAGACTTCCAGGCCCAAGAGGTCACACAGCCATGCCCAGCAAAGTAGCTCTGGGCCTGGGCACACTTCATGCAGTTTGACCATTTAAATAAAACCAGAAACAGACTTCCTGGCCCAAGAGGTCACACAGTCATGCCCAGCAATGTAGCTCTGGGCCTGGGCACACTTCATGCAGTTTGACTGTTTAAATAAAACTAGAAACAGACTTACTGGCCCAAGAGGTCACACAGTCATGCCCAGCAAAGTAACTCTGGGCCTGGGCACACTTCATGCAGTTTTACCGTTTAAATAAAACTAGAAACAGACTTCCAGGCCCAAGAGGTCACACAGTCATGCCCAGCAAAGTAGCTCTGGGCCTGGGCACACTTCACGCAGTTTGACCGTTTAAATAAAACTAGAAACAGACTTCCTGGCCCAAGAGGTCACACAGTCATGCCCAGCAATGTAGCTCTGGGCCTGGGCACACTTCATGCAGTTTGACTGTTTAAATAAAACTAGAAACAGACTTACTGGCCCAAGAGGTCACACAGTCATGCCCAGCAAAGTAGCTCTGGGCCTGGGCACACTTCATGCAGTTTGACCCTTTAAATAATACTACAACCAGACTTCCAGGCACAAGAGGTCACATAGTCATGCCCAGCAAAGTAGCTCTGGGCCTGGGCACACTTCATGCAGTTTGACCCTTTAAATAATACTACAACCAGACTTCCAGGCACAAGAGGTCACACAGTCATGCCCAGCAAAGTAGCTCTGGGCCTGGGCACACTTCATGCAGTTTGACCCTTTAAATAATACTACAACCAGACTTTCAGGCACAAGAGGTCACACAGTCATGCCCAGCAAATTAGCTCTGGGCCTGGGCACACTTCATGCAGTTTGACCCTTTAAATAATACTACAACCAGACTTCCAGGCACAAGAGGTCACACAGTCATGCCCAGCAAAGTAGCTCTGGGCCTGGGCACACTTCACGCAGTTTGACCCTTTAAATAATACTACAACCAGACACATACAGGTGCGCACATATACACAGTTACACATTCTGTTTAATTTCTTTACATCTGCAGACTAGAGTAAGCTGAGGGTATAGTGTTAAACCAGGTACTACATAAACAGTATATAGTATATATACAGAGGATATAGTGTTAAACCAGGTACTACATACAGAGTATATAGTTTTACCAAAAGATCGTGCTAATCTTTGATCTCCTGGTTCTTCATCTCCAGCACCACTTTCAGACTCATGTCCTCCTCTATGGGCTGGTATAACACACACACACACACACACACACACACACACACACACACACACACACACACACACACACACACACACACACACACAAATTAGCAAGCCATATAGTGTAGAAATAGATTGATGTTATTCAGGGACCTCATTTATAAAACTTTGTGGATTCCAAAGTGAAAGTGTGTGTATTCTGCACAAATAACAGGAAATGGCATATACCCCCCCAAAAAAATTATATTTCTAAAGCCTCGAGTATGAATTATTGGGAGATAGAGGCGACAATGCAGCGCTATAGACAAAAAAGGAATTTTAACCACAGGTATGAGTGGCAGCACCAGCAACCGCAGGTGTGAGTGGCATTATATTTACATTTACCCGCCACATCCTTTGTGTCTGTGTATTCGTCCTCGATGCGTCCAGCACACCATCTCCAGAAACGCCTCATTTTTCCTCTGTCCTCTTCAGTGTCTTTCCACAGACTGATCTGTAAAGGTGTTCATGGGATTCCCCTCACGTGTGACATTGGGCCACAGGACATATGGGGTTTTAAAGTTCCAAGAGTGTAGATGAGTTGTTTTTCTTTGAATTTCCTAATTTCATTGCTGCCATAGCAACAACTGGCAACGCAAACAGACGTGTCATTAATGCAGTGACTCTACCTCAACCTGGATTGATCAACCATGTACGGCTCACCGGAGACTGTGATACGTATAACATCCCAAAGTGTACTTAATTCCGAGCAAAATCTAACTAGCCTCATTACTGCTGAACTATGAGGGGCCATTTAAGGAGAAATCAGGCAAACACTACTTGTACATACATATGAAACATTTTCACATAAATAGCCTACTACTTACATTTGTGTATAATAATTTAAACTTGCATATACACGCACTTGCCCACTCAATCTCTGGTGCGTAAACAAAGAGTTGCACTATGCTTATGTTGGTATGGGGGTGTCTGTGTGTATATAACAATTTTCAGTGCGCCCGGAAGTCATTTCATTGTCATTTCAAGGCAGATATTTAACATGCTTACAGTGCGTATAATAGACAGAGGAAGACTGTTGAACTATTAATATTAGGACGGTTATTGACATTTGTGTAATGAGTAGTGCTTCTCTTAATGACAACTGTAACTGTTTTCCCATATAGAATTGTGTGCTTTATATTGTTTGGAGGAACTTTTTCTGCTCATTTAGAAATATGTGGACTAAGTGCTCAGATTGTCTTATTATTTCTTATGCTCAGTCTCACCATTTTTGGCAGATTTCACCACGTTATTACGAACGTGGATACGTTATCTTATAATTATAAGCAGTGTGAGATGTGAAGCTAAGCGAAGCACATGTGCAGAATTTCTAACAATAGCCTGTTTTGTATAGCCTGGCTAACTGACCAATCAGTGAAATTAAATGTGGTTGCTGAGCCTGTTGCAGCTGGGTCAATTTAATTTGATTTCATTGTGTTTAATTTTAAACTCAGCTGCGTGCCATGAGACACAAGTTAATCTGAGCATTTTTTGTTCTAACGCCGACTTAACCTAGCCATGTTTTACAGTTATCTTGAAATAATTGAGGTTCATCGCTAGAGGGTGCTGTTCATCTTTTTTTTCTTCTTTTTTGTATTATTGATTAGGAAAAAACGATAAATAGAGAATTTGTGGATAAAATTATTATGAGATTATTTATAATCAAACGACTACACTATACAACCACTTCTTCCTTTTATTTACATATTATACAGATATTTACAGATATTTATATTTTATTTACCCGCGTGCGTCTCTCTTCTCCAAGGTAGCGGAGAGGTATGAAAGGATAAAAGGGGAAAAGAATAAAATGCGTGTCGGTTTTAAATTCGCAGGCTACCTGCGCTGAAGGCGTGGAAAACGAGCTTCCAGGCCCACTGTGTCACATCGACCATGCAGGGCAAAGTGGCTTCGTCCCTGGGCACACTTTCTTGTGATTTGAGCCTTTAAATAATACAGGATCCAGACTTCCAACGCTCTCTAAATCACATGCCCAGCAAAGTACCTTAAACCTGGACCCACAATGGAGACCATTTGACCCTTTAAATCATACTACAACCAGACTTCCAGGCCCACCAGGTCACACAGTCATGCCTAGCAAAGTAGCTCTGGGCCTGGGCACACTTCACGCAGTTTGACCCTTTAAATAATACTACAAACAGACTTCCAGGCACAAGAGGTCACACAGTCATGCCCAGCAAGGTTGCTTTAAACGTGGGCACACTTCAGACTGTTTCACTCTTTAAATCGTTCAAAGCACCACATTTCAAGGCCCAAGAGGTCACACAGTCATGCCCAGCAAAGTAGCTCTGGGCCTGGGCACACTTCATGCAGTTTGACCCTTTAAATAATACTACAACCAGACACATACAGGTGCGCACATATACACAGATACACATTCTGTTTAATTTCTTTACATCTGCAGACTAGAGTAAGCTGAGGGTATAGTGTTAAACCAGGTACTACATAAACAGTATATAGTTTTACCAAAAGATCGTGCTGATCTTTGATCTCCTGGTTCTTCATCTCCAGCGCCACTTTCAGACTCATGTCCTCCTCTATGGGCTGGTATAACACACACACACACACACACACAAACAGAGAGAGAGAGAGAGAGAGAGAGACAAACAGAAAGACACACAGACATATGAAATTAGCAAGCCATATTGTGTAGAAATAGATTGATGTTATTCAGGGACCTCATTTATAAAACTTTGTGGATTCCAAAGTGAAAGTGTGTGTATTCTGCACAAATAACAGGAAATGGCATATACCCCCCCAAAAACTTAGATTTCTAAAGCCTCGAGTATGAATTATTGGGAGATAGAGGCGACAATGCAGCGCTAAAGACAAAAAAGGAATTTTCTCTTCTCCAAGGTAGCGGAGAGATATGAAAGGATAAAAGGGGAAAAGAATAAAATGCACGTCGGTTTTAAATTCGCAGGCTACCTGCGCTGAAGGCGTGGAAAACGAGCACGTGACGGAAAGGCTTCCGTACCCGATGGGTCTAGCTGGGCAGACCATGCAGTTTGACCCTTTAACCAAAACTAGAAACAGACCTCCAAGCCCAGGAGGTCACAGAATCATACCCAGTAAAGTAGCTAGCTAGCTTTCAGCTCAGTAAACCATACAATCAAATGTCCACCAAGCATTTAAACCGCAAGCATTTAAACCAGTAGATACAGCTAGTTACCGGCTGCACGGTTAACAGTGCAAAGCCATTACCAAGCTACCTAGCTAGCTAGCTAGCTACCGGAAGCACTTTTAACAGTGTAAAGTCAGTAGCTAGCTAGCTAGCTACTGACTTTGCACTGTTAAAAGTGCTTCCGGTAGCTAGCTAGCTAGCTAGCTGGCAGCTCAGTAACCGTACAAATTCGCCTGCTGCTGAAAACTGTCAAGTTGTATTTATAGCTTTCGTTTTAGTTCTCTCAGCTTACTTATTTGTTTTTTGTGTGTGTGTTTTTTTTAGGGAAGTTCAATAATTTCTTAGAAATCTTGGAACATTTTGCCAGTTGGCATCTAGGAAAGCCTTTCTGCCCACAGACAATAAACACAAGCCAGAATTCCTCAAACAGGAATGAATCTACTAATTTACAACACGGTTTAGTAACATTTCAGGCACATGAGTGGAGGAACTAGCAAATTCTAAATGATGAAATCGAAGCTGATAAAAATCCATGAAAATTTAAACTGGTCATGAAAAAATGCTTGTGAATTGAAAATGTAAGTGAGAGTTATCTGGAGAAGAAAGGATTAAAACAGTCTTGATTTGATACATTTTTAAAAATCAAATATCAAGTTTGATCATTCATGACCAGGGGAGTTTCTATGAGGGTGTAAACAACAAATGCATGTGAACTAAATACTACAGTGGTATATAATTAAATAATTTGAGTAACTTTGTGTCACGTCATTTAACGTTTAACTCAAGCCGTTTGAGTTACCGGACTCTTTTATCACTTAACATTAGTAACTGTTTTAGTTGCCTTGTTTATCCAATAACATTCATTAATTAATTAATCAATCGTTTAACCCAAGCAATTTTCGTTACTTCCGCCTCTCGAGGCAAAATGTCAATCAGAACGTTGCGCCCGCAAACTTCAAAGAAACGATAAATAAGGCAAGTAATAAAAATGGATAAAGTTGAAAGATAAGTTGATTAAACCTGAGTCAAATAAAACTACTTATCAGTCAAAGCGTCAATTCATATGCATTTTATTGACTCTAAATTTAATTGACGTGCATTTTAATCAGCCATATTTTTGGTGTATAGACCTGAGTTTTGTCGTTGAAGAGAATAAAAGAATCCGTCGCATAAACTTACGCCATCTGCAGGCTGAGATGCTGTTGGGGTGACCCGGATGTGACATTTGCCAGGCTGATGACATATCGCGATATTAATTGTGATATTTCCTTACCATCTTTGCTCTTCGCAAAAGGGCACAGTGCGGTTTGCAGGGCACAGTTTGACCCTTTAAATAAAACTAGAAACAGACTTCCTGGCCTAAGAGGTCACACAGTCATGCCCAGCAAAGTAGCTCTGGGCTTGGGCACACTTCACGCAGTTTTACCGTTTAAATAAAACTAGAAACAGACTTCCAGGCCCAAGAGGTCACACAGTCATGCCCAGCAAGGTTGCTTTAAACGTGGGCACACTTCAGACCGTTTTACTCTTTAAATCATTCAAAGCACCACATTTCAAGGCCCAAGAGGTCACAGAATCATGCCCATCACAATAGCTGTGGGCCTGGGCAGACCATGCAGTTTGACCCTTTAGATAATACTACAACCAGACTTCCAGGCCCAAGAGGTCACACAGCCATGCCCAGCAAAGTAGCTCTGGGCCTGGGCACACTTCATGCAGTTTGACCCTTTAAATAATACTACAACCAGACGTCCAGGCACAAGAGGTCACACAGTCATGCCCAGCAAAGTAGCTCTGGGCTTGGGCACACTTCAAGCAGTTTTACCGTTTAAATAAAACTAGAAACATACTTCCAAGGCCCAAGAGGTCACACAGTCATGCCCAGCAAAGCAGCTCTGGGCCTGGGCACACTTCACGCAGTTTGACCGTTTAAATAAAACTAGAAACAGACTTCCTGGCCCAAGAGGTCACACAGTCATGCCCAGCAATGTAGCTCTGGGCCTGGGCACACTTCATGCAGTTTGACTGTTTAAATAAAACTAGAAACAGACTTACTGGCCCAAGAGGTCACACAGTCATGCCCAGCAAAGTAGCTCTGGGCCTGGGCACACTTCATGCAGTTTGACCCTTTAAATAATACTACAACCAGACTTCCAGGCACAAGAGGTCACATAGTCATGCCCAGCAAAGTAGCTCTGGGCCTGGGCACACTTCATGCAGTTTGACCCTTTAAATAATACTACAACCAGACGTCCAGGCACAAGAGGTCACACAGTCATGCCCAGCAAAGTAGCTCTGGGCTTGGGCACACTTCAAGCAGTTTTACCGTTTAAATAAAACTAGAAACATACTTCCAAGGCCCAAGAGGTCACACAGTCATGCCCAGCAAAGCAGCTCTGGGCCTGGGCACACTTCACGCAGTTTGACCGTTTAAATAAAACTAGAAACAGACTTCCTGGCCCAAGAGGTCACACAGTCATGCCCAGCAAGGTTGCTTTAAACGTGGGCACACTTCAGACCGTTTTACTCTTTAAATCATTCAAAGCACCACATTTCAAGGCCCAAGAGGTCACAGAATCATGCCCATCACAGTAGCTGAGGGCCTGGGCAGACCATGCAGTTTGACCCTTTAGATAATACTACAACCAGACTTCCAGGCCCAAGAGGTCACACAGCCATGCCCAGCAAAGTAGCTCTGGGCCTGGGCACACTTCATGCAGTTTGACCATTTAAATAAAACCAGAAACAGACTTCCTGGCCCAAGAGGTCACACAGTCATGCCCAGCAATGTAGCTCTGGGCCTGGGCACACTTCATGCAGTTTGATTGTTTAAATAAAACTAGAAACAGACTTACTGGCCCAAGAGGTCACACAGTCATGCCCAGCAAAGTAACTCTGGGCCTGGGCACACTTCATGCAGTTTTACCGTTTAAATAAAACTAGAAACAGACTTCCAGGCCCAAGAGGTCACACAGTCATGCCCAGCAAAGTAGCTCTGGGCCTGGGCACACTTCACGCAGTTTGACCGTTTAAATAAAACTAGAAACAGACTTCCTGGCCCAAGAGGTCACACAGTCATGCCCAGCAATGTAGCTCTGGGCCTGGGCACACTTCATGCAGTTTGACCCTTTAAATAAAACTAGAAACAGACTTCCTGGCCCAAGAGGTCACACACTCATACCCAGCAGAGTAGCTCTGGGCCTGGGCACACTTCACGCAGTTTGACCCTTTAAATAATACTACAACCAGACTTCCAGGCACAAGAGGTCACACAGTCATGCCCAGCAAAGTAGCTCTGGGCCTGGGCACACTTCATGCAGTTTGACCCTTTAAATAATACTACAACCAGACTTCCAGGCACAAGAGGTCACACAGTCATGCCCAGCAAATTAGCTCTGGGCCTGGGCACACTTCATGCAGTTTGACCCTTTAAATAATACTACAACCAGACTTCCAGGCACAAGAGGTCACATAGTCATGCCCAGCAAAGTAGCTCTGGGCCTGGGCACACTTCATGCAGTTTGACCCTTTAAATAATACTACAACCAGACTTCCAGGCACAAGAGGTCACACAGTCATGCCCAGCAAAGTAGCTCTGGGCCTGGGCACACTTCATGCAGTTTGACCCTTTAAATAATACTACAACCAGACTTCCAGGCACAAGAGGTCACACAGTCATGCCCAGCAATGAAGATCTGGGCCTGGGCACACTTCATGCAGTTTGACTGTTTAAATAAAACTAGAAACAGACTTACTGGCCCAAGAGGTCACACAGTCATGCCCAGCAAAGTAGCTCTGGGCCCCGGCAAACTTCATGCAGTTTGACCCTTTAAATAATACTACAACCAGACTTCCTGGCCCAAGAGGTCACACAGTCATGCCCAGCAAAGTAGCTCTGAGCCTGGGCACACTTCACGCAGTTTGACCGTTTAAATAAATCTAGAAACAGACTTCCAGGCCCAAGAGGTCACACAGTCATGCCCAGCAAAGTAGCTCTGGGCCTGGGCACACTTCACGCAGTTTGACCCTTTAAATAAAACTAGAAACAGACTTCCTGGCCCAAGAGGTC